>NC_089827.1:8603743-8861652 GCF_035046505.1 Tiliqua scincoides | reverse complement strand
TGCTCTGTTCTGCATCCCCCGACCCCTCTTGCCTCTCCCGCTTACGTACCTGCTCCAGCGAGTCAACATGGGCAGGAATGTGCAGACCTTACTTCTAGTAAGACCTTACCTCTAGTGTTCCTGGCAGCACACTTGACTAGCATGCTGTCAGAGTACCTTTTACAACTGGTGCTGAGTGAATTATGACAACACCAGCAGAGAACCAGGAGCGACAATGATGGGTGTGTATAGGATTGGGCCCTGAGTTTATTTTCATGGGATTTGCATGGGGGGGAATGGAAGAGGAGATGCCTAATACTGACACAGGTCTGCATTGACTCTAGCTTTGTGAAGAATTCAAGTAGAATTTAAAACTGCTTTGGAAGCCAGTGGGATTTAAGCACCAGATCCATTGGCTACCTCAAAATGGCCCGCACTACTCTGGACACATGATGGAAGCTGACCTCTGTGTCAGCGCGAATGTGCTTTATGGCTCAGGGTGCCCGCACCAGCCTATTTCAACTGTAGGATTGCGCTCAAATGCTGTTTTCACAGTGTGCCGTAATCAACACAAAGGCTGTGAGCTATCATTAGGTTCCAATGGTGGTGTAAGTGCCTTGCACACTCAAATTCAGCAAATGTACACTGAAACCACTTCCCTTAAGACATTATGGGCCCAATCCTATCCAATTTTCCAGTGCCGGTGCATCCGTGCCAGTGGGGCATGCATTGCGTCGTGTGGTGGGGCAGCAGTCAGAGAGGCCTCCTTAAGGTATGGGAACACTTGTTCCTTTACCTTTTGGCTGTGTTGCATCTGCACTGGTGCTGGAAAGTTGGATAGGATTGGGATGTATGTCTGTCATCATCCTCTGTTTTTAATAAGAAGCACTTAACCCTTCTCTTCCCAGGACCAGAGACGCAATCTGGAGCTGCAGCTCAATTTCCAATTTGCAAAGTTGTTCTGGTGCTAGCTTTCACCAGAATTACCAGAATTTAATCCTCAGGCTATGGGAAGTAATATAGCAATATGACAACTAGATATTTCTATGTCTAGAAAAGAAAAACCCACTCCAGGGAATCCACTGTCTATAGCGTATTCCAATCTCCACTTCAGGGGCTGCTAAATGACATAGAGAGATGCTCTTTACACTCTCACATAATACCAGAACCAGGGGACATCCACTAAAATTGAGTGTTGGGAGAGTTAGGACAGACAAAAGAAAATATTTCTTTACTCAGTGTGCGGTTGGTCTGTGGAACTCCTTGCCATAGGATGTGGTGATGGCATCTGGCCTGAACGCCTTTAAAAGGGGATTGGACAAGTTTCTGGAGGAAAAATCCATTACGGGCTACAAGCCACTATGCGTATGTGCAACCTCCTGATTTTAGAAATGGGCTATGTCAGATGCAAGGGAGGGCACCAGGATGAGGTCTCTTGCTAGCTTGTGTGCTCCCTGGGGCATTTGGTGGGCCGCTGTGAGATACAGGAAGCTGGACTAGATGGGCCTATGGCCTGATCCAGTGGGGCTGTTCTTATGTTCTTATATAGACATGCTTATGCCCCTCTTGTGAATAACTACTGCATATCTAGACTTCATGCCTAAAATCAAGTAATAATGTGAAAGAATGTTGAGAAGATGCAGTCTCTGATTAATATTGTGTGTTACGTGATTTTAGGAAGGATATTCAACATACCTCAGAACAGGTGGTGATTACTATGACTGAGGACACCCTTGTGACTCAGAAAGGCCGGTCAGATGTTACTCAAATAAAAGCCTGACACCTGCCTCTGGCTTAGAGGTGTTCAGTGGGGATGCCCCGCGCACTGTAAATCTGAACGGTTTCCAATTACAGCCTAAAACCTGCAGGTCCAGACTCCACAATGAATAAATATTCAAGTTATGTTTCTCTAGAACAGGGGTCTCCAAATGTTTTGGCTGCATCAAATATCTGGCATGGTGTAGAGGGCCAGAAAAAAATTTAAATATAAAATTTATATAAATAAATTAGAGATGGAACTTAGATGAGTGAATAAATGAATGAATGGGCTCATTCATTCCACCTCTCTGGCTCTTGGAACACCCTCCAGATGCAACCAGAGCACAGCTCCAATCATGTTCAGCCAAGTGGGCCAGAGGCTTTCAAGGGACAAGAGGCTGACCGTGGGCCACTTAGAGGCTGACCACAGGCCACATCTGGCCCCCGGGCCGGGGTTTGGAGACCCCTGCTCTAGAACTACATTCCCTTTCCACGCACGGAGGCTTGCGTGCCTCTAGGTCTGCATGGGAGCCTCTCTGAGACTCCTGACATGGTCAGAAACTGCTTCTGGTTTGCTGGACGCACAGTTTAAGAGTGCAGGGAAACCTCAGACTTCCCCGGTGCGTCCTGGAGTCATGCAAAACTCCATTTCGCTCCAGATGAGTGGAGGAAATTTGCACATGGGGGATGTGGCATCTCTCAGAGGGGGCACCATCACAGACCTTTGCTATGGGGTGATGGGCTGGAGAGGCCCGCCACTCCTTGTACTCTCTTCATTTTTCATTTCACAGCCTCCAGTTTCTGAGCAATTGTGTTGTCCCTGCTTTATGACTCACTACATTTCTGGGGCAGAATTATGAAAATTAGCTAGCGTCGAGACATCCAACTGTTCTGAGTCTTGCACATGTCTTTGAATGGCAAAGAGAAGAGAAATGCAATAATCGCTGCCGCTCTTTTACGGCATCCAGCAACAGTTTCCATCTGATTATCAAAAACCAAAGGTTGTCGCTGTGAATCTTGCCGCACTTGCAAACGCTGTTGATTCTGGCTTAAGGAAACACTGCTGTTTGCTTTCGTCTTTTCAACTGCCACATTATGAAAGCAGCGCACCCTTTAGAGCTAACCACCTGCTAACACCCTAAAAATGCCAACGAGTCGGGTTGTCTGTTTCTCCAATGTTGAAGCAAATGCACAAGAAACCCCATATTGCTACACATTTCATCAGGCAGATGAAGCATTTTTTTTATGGGTGCATTTTATGTACGTGAAACGTCTGCGCGTTTTAGGTACTGAGACATCTGCGGATATCTTACACAGCTGAATTCTCCTGAAGCTCGCTTATCATGCTCTCCGTTTTGCAAATTCCTCTTCTGATAATCTCTCTGGCACAAGATCAAATGTCTCATTTGGTATTGGTTGTTTCTTGCCGTTACATTATTAAACAGAAGTGTTGTCAGCATGCATCCGTCATGGAAAATGCAAGCACTGTGTCTTTTCCTGCTTGCTCATTCCATAAGCCATACCAGAATTACAAATGCTCCCCCCCCCCCAAAGCACAACCAAACGAGTGTCATTGATCTAGAAAATACTATGGCTCCAGTCCAAGGAAAATAATTACCTTTAGGTTCCTTTGAAAGCAGTGGGGCAAATTAGTTGTGATGAACCAGTCTCATTCATTGCAACAGGATTTAGGACTAACTAACTAAGGGTGCAATCCTAACCCCTGATGTCAGTGCTTTCCAGCACTGACTTGAGGGCAATGCAACTCTGAAGTAAGGGAACAAACATTCCCTTACTTTGAGAAGGCCTCTGTGAGTGACACCGAACTGCAGGATGCAGCACATGTCCCATTGGCACTGCTATGCCAGTGCTGGAAAGCACTGACATAAGGGGTTAGGATTGCGCACTAACTAACTAACTACAACTTTATTTATGCTGCAATCCTAACCACACTTTCCTGAGAGTAAGCCCCACTGAACAAAATAGGACTTACTTCTGAGTAGACCTGGTTAGGCTCATGACCTTAGACAGCAACAATTTTCAAACACAACTAATTTCCATTGAATTGAGATCATGCATGCAGCAGGTATAAATAGTGTTGAATACATGAACATCTTTGCACAGATGATCATGAACATGAATTCATGAACATGAATACATGAACATCTTTGCACAGTCATGCAAGTAAAGGACATGAGCATGGATTGTGCGCTGATCCAGCATTGTTTGCATGATATGTGTTCATATGTATGGCCTTACTTCCCACGTTCTTTAACCAAGTCCTCTTCTTGCCTTAATCTAAAAATCAATGACCTTCTTCCACATGTCTCCAGTAAAGCCAGGACCTCCATACACTCTACCATATTGTGGCCAGTGGTTCCTCAATCTGTAGAGGGACTGAGATGTTGTGGTTTCTACATACTAAGGCCACAATCCTAGGGACACCTTCCTGGGAGTAAGCTCCATTGAACACAATGGGACTTATTTCTGAGTAGACATTCCTAGGATTGCACTGGAAATGTAGTTTATTACTCAGGAGATTGGACATAGCTGGAAGAAGGGGGCACTTTTGTGATTGCTCCATAAATAGCCTAATAGCCAGCGTCATGCCACTGTATTGATTCATTAATATGAATGAAATAGACATGAAATAGACAACAGGTCACCACAAACACAGCCTCTCATCTCTGTTCTTAGAGAGGGCATGCAACCTGATTGTGGCAAGAGGTGATCAGCCATGACCTCTTGATCATAAAAGTTCACAATCTCACGCAAGAGAGAGAGAGAGAGAGTGTGTGTGTGTGTGTGTGTGTGTGTGTGTGTGTGTGTGTGTGTGTTGATGTGTGTTGCACGGTTTGTTCAACGGCAAATGATTCTGAGGGCACAATCCTAACCCACTTTCCAGCACCGACATACAGGCAATGCAGCTCCAAGGTGACATTCCCTTACTTTGAGGAGACCTCTGTGACTGCCACCCAAATGCAGGATGCAGCACACATCCCATTAGCACGTCTATGCCAGTGCTGGAAGGTGAGTTAGGATTTGGGCCTGTCACTTTGAATCATTTGCTTTTGTGGCTGCTATTCAAAGAAAGTACATTATTAATTCCTAATAACCACTGAAATCATTAACCAATCTAACTAACTAATCATTTAGTTAGTATCAATTAACTAAAAATCAATAACCATCCATTTCAATGGGCTGGGCAGCCCAATCCTAGGGTTGGCTCTCTTCGGTGGGACGGGCATGTGCTTGGTCACAAACATGCTGTAAAGCATGTTTATGGACATATGGAGGTGCTAAGAGAGGGTTCCCCTATATCCCTGGTTTCCATCTCCATAGGAGTCCCTGGAACAGATACCCCACAGATATGGGTAGCTGTTCCAGGGACTCCTATGGAGATGGAACCACAGATATGGGTGGATGCCTGTCTTTCTATTTTGATGTAAAAGTAAAGCAGAAAACCTGCTTTAAACTTTGTATTAGCAAACAGGCTGGCCTTTCAGCATCACAGTTCCATGCTAAAACATTTCTCATTATTCCGTTAATTGCCTCTCCTGTGTCTGATTTTGCTTCTTCTTCAGAGCATAGCCAGAAGCAACAAAGAACTTCCATGCAGGCTTCCATATCTAACTTCTGCATCTACAAAACAGCTTGATGCATTGATTATAACGGCTGTCGCGCCTCTGGAGTCAGGGAAATGACAAGACCGAGGACTGGATTTAGACCATCCCAAACCATGGCCCAGGGAGACAAGGATTGTGCCAGGCTGTGATTAAGTTTTACCACATTCCATTTTGAAAAGATGGATGGATTGTTCTTAATCTTGCCCCCTTGGCATGCATTTGATTTGTAAATGCGGTATCACGTCAGGACATCTTTCTATCCGCATGTCCGACGCACCACTGAAATGTGCCTGTCACTTGTGCGCATTTTGCAACTGGATCACCATAAAGGAACGCAATAAAAGAGACATTTTGTGTGGGCATATCATCCCACGTCTGCCACTTGCCCATCAGGTTTGCAAATTCAGGTTTGCATCAGGTCTGCCCATCTAAGCGAATCAGACCGCCTTCCAATACACGGTATTTACAAACTGAGTACAACGTTGTCTCCCTTTTCTGCTCTTGAGTTAATAATAATAACTTTAGAATCTATTTGCTTTCTGGGTTGTTGTTTTTTTAAATCACTAAAGTGCAAATTGGTAGTTTGCTATTTACTGAAAAATAGATCTTTACCCAGCAGTCCATTATAGCTTCCCTCAAATGTCTATGATAAATTCTTCCACTTTTTTTTGCCTAGTTCATTGCCTGTTTATTCAGTCATCAGGTTTCATTGTGTCTATCCTGCAGTCACAAAACGAGATTCTCATCTTTAGATATCATTGCAGTCCTGTACCTTACAGATATATGCTTAACCTATACATTATATGCTGTACATCACATATGCACGTTATATATAAATGTACAGATATATGCTGTACATCTGTACATTACAGATATATGCTGAACCTAACACACACAACAGGGATTGCCTTTTTCAGCTATGGTCTTCCTGTAAACATGCTGAAAGGTACATCAGTTTGTGCATTTTTAGAACATTGCAAGCCAGTGTCTTTAATAATAAAATAAATCTCCAGCTCTATACAGTGAACCCTCCTTATCCACAAACTCAGCATTTATACCTGAGTATCTGCGGATTTGAGTATCTGCTGATACTGATTGGAGTATTTGAGTATCCGTGGATGATGAGGCCATGGCTGGACACCTGGATGTGAGTGGAAGTCGCCAGCACAAACCGGAATACTTCTGGCCACATCTTGGAGGCTTCTGTGGAGGCCAGGAGACTGTGTGTGTCTCAGTTCAGGAAGCAAAGCAGAGAAGGTTGGTAGTATTTTACTGTCACAGTAAAATATGGAGGTGGCAGCGCCAACACTACAGAAGTGAAGTATTTTGATGGTTGACGTTAATGTGGGCATGAACTTCTGCCATCAATTTGAAAAGAGAGGTGCAAATCCAGCCTGGGAGTCCTACATTCTGGGGCTGATCCTAACTGTAAGCCCTTAAAGCCAGTGAGACAACACATTCTGTCAACAGGAGAGAGAAAGAGAATGATTTTCGGCATGGGAGCCCTTCATTTTATTACCTTCCTCCCTGTTTGCAGTAATGCAGGATTAAGATTGGGAAGATACAAGCTAGCTGGGAAATAGTTTGATCTAGAGGATGTCAATACCGCCTCTGAAATTAGGCTGGGTTGAAACTGGGGACACGGACAACTTATCCCACCGACTGTAAAACAAATGAAAAGTGATCGAAGCTAGATACACCTGCTAGTAGCCCTCTCTCTAATGGTGGGAACATATCTTGCGGGCATCAGCCTGACCCCTGACCTTGCACGTGTCTTGATAAGATGTCTTTTAATAATGAGAACTCAGGCTGTAGTCATATATCATTTTTGCTGTCAAGTAGTCTATTTTTTGCCAATTAGCACAGATTTCCTGATAAGTCAGTGCATGTAAGCCGTTAGCCTACAAAATCCTCTATATTTAGCCATTGCTTTGCTCTTGGACCTTGTTGGACACTGGTAGGATGTGTCATCTGTAGAGTTGCCTGCTAGATGCCTAGCAGTGCTCCTATAAGTTGATGCTGTTGTGTTTCAGCCAAATACAGCTCCTTTATTGCAGCCTTGAACTAGACTAGTTTCTCCCCAAAGAACCTCCAGCCCTGGTGAGAGCCAGTAGCTAGAATACATCCACTTACCATCCATAGGTAAACAGGAGGTGACCTTATACTGAGTCAGTCTCAACTAGTCCTTCTAAGATTAGTACCATCAACACTGACTGACAGAGGCTCTCCAGGGTTCCACATAGGGTTCTTTTCCCAGACCAACCTGCACATTCCAGGGACTAAACCTGGGATCTTGTGCATGCAAAGCACATACATGCTCTATCACATCCCCTCCCCAAAGGAACTTAACTCAGCCCCACTTAAAGTAGTGGTACTTAAATCAGTCACTGTTAACTCAGTCACTGGTACTTAAATCAGTCATTTTCCATGAGTTTTAACTGGATTTGGTCATGACTAACCTTAGCTGGATTGGGCCACTGTCTGTTTCAAGCCTAGGAGGCACAGCAGTAAATTACTACTGGATACCCAAGCCATAATTTTGTACAGGCATCCTGCTGGTCAAATGGAGACTGCACGGCTGTAAAAGAGAACCCAGCAGTCATACCAGCAGTAAGGCGTCAGTGCAAAAGTACAGCATAAACCTAGCACTGCAATGTGTTAGAATCTATGACCCCTGAAAATCAACCCAAAATAACATTTCAGCCCGTCCTCACTTAAAAAGATTAGTACAGATATATTGAAAAGCCATTGGCTGGATCCAGTACCATATAAACCTGTCTTGCCAGGTCATCAGAAGGGGGCCCTTCTAACTGCCACCACCAGCAGAGGTGAGGGGGATTGCAGCAAGAAATAGGGCCTTCTCGGTGGTGGCACCCACTTGTGCAATTCCCTCCCCCTGGAATTGAGAGCACCTCCCTCTCTAGAGTCCTTTCAGTGGGGTCAACCACCTTTCTATGCAGGGAAACCTTTTTATGCTGACCCTGGGGGTGGGGACATGGAATTTCTTAATGCAAAGGAGGGCACCCAGGTGCAAGGGAGGGCACCAGGATGCAGGTCTCTTGTTATCTGGTGTGCTCCCTGGGGCATTTGGTGGGCCGCTGTGAGATACAGGAAGCTGGACTAGATGGGCCTATGGCCTGATCCAGTGGGGCTGTTCTTATGTTCTTATGCGCTAATGAACTTATTTTAATTGGGATCCAAGTTTTATTGTGCTTTATTGTTTTAAATGTTTTATCATATATAATAATGTTTTTTTAGTATTGTTTTATTTGTAAGCACATGCCCAATCTCGTCTGATCTCTGAAGCTAAGCAGGGTCAGGCCTGGTTAGTACTTGGATGGGAGACTGCCTGGGAATACCAGGTGCTGTAGGTTTATACCATAGTCTTTCGAGACTGAATGTTGCCAACCAGGCTTGAGTGCCCTTTGTAGGGCACAAACCCTATGAATGAATGAATGAATGAATGAATAATCAAACTGTGCATAGAAATGCTAATGAATGCAATAATCATGGTGAAGGAATGGTTGTTTGGTCAAATGGCAGGGCACACAGAAAGAGACATACAAGAGGACACAGAAAGGCAGAAGCTCTCATGGCAAGAGATCTAAGTGGGTATACAGTTAAGTAGGGCCCTATAAGCAAATACAGTAGACCTGTCTTATCCACGGGTCTGGGATCTGCAGATTTACTATCCGCGGACGCTGGGGTCCACCTTCAAGTGTTTTTTTAAAAGTCAGAAGTCATCAGACTTTCCTACTGTAGCGCTGCAAAACCATGCTATTCGCCACAGATTCAGTGGCACTGGAAGCTGCTTCTGGTTTGTGTAACCCCCCACTTCCCTTGGCCCTGGCTCACCCCAGTGTGACACAGAAGTGGCTTCCAGCATGCCGTTGAGTGCTCTGCAGCCCTGCAAACAGCATAGTTTTGCAGCGCTATGGTAGGAAAGTCTATTTGCTGACTTATTTTGATGTTTTAAGACACTTTCAAAAGCAGACCCAAGTATCCACAGATCTTGGTATCCACTCGGGGGGGGGGATCTGTATGTAACTAACTAGCTAGAGCCATGTTTTTATGCCACTACCTTTGCATCATGCCCAACCACTTCTTTCTTCTTTTCCTTTCTTCCTTTTATTTGTCCTGTGCATAACAACAGAAGCTTGTTAAGGGGTTACGTTACTACCATTGTCAACATAAATCTCTATCCTGCTAAGGTTCAACCTATAATTTCATTCAAAGGAAATTCATAATAGCGCCAGTTGGGTCGATACCGGTTTGTGACAATAGCGTGGCGAAGAGAGAAGAGTCCAAAACAAAGAGGAAAGTAAACCCTGGCAGCCCAGAAGAAGCATGTTTAAAAAAGCAATCAGCTTTGTACATAAAAGAACAAATCATGACTGTTCCCCAGGGAAGCCGTCTTAAAATGAGGCAGGCGCCAGCAAAGTCTGAAAAACAATTTCTACAGACTCAGTGGGAACTTCTCCGATTGCCCCACTTCCTTGAGTAATAAAAGAGAGCTGGTACAGTAGTCTGAAAACTACAGAAGATGTTTTTTAAAAGTCTTATTACAGTTTTATTCTCTTGCTTTGAAATTTCCCAAGCAGCGTAACTTGCGACCTGCAAAAGTCAAACACAGCGCACCAACCGTGTATGGTAACCCGCCAGAGGTTTGGAAAACTCGCTGTTTTTTGATGGGCAGAGGGGTCAAGGACATGGCAGGCCACCACCCATTATTTTTGGTGGGGGGGGGGTCACAATTTGCACTTGCCAGTTCTAAGGTCATCTCACTTTTTTTAAAATTGTCCCTGATCCAATACTATGCGCATGTGCTTAGCTCATCAAGTATGCTCAGCTCATCAGCTCAGCACATCTCCAGCAGTACACACATGTGCTCAGCTCATGTCCAATCAGGAGAAAAGGGCAGCAGCGGAGACTGCAAGCTCACATTTCAAAAATGAGAGTTGAAACGGAGAACATTCCCCATTCAAAATGTGAATTTTTGTCACATTTGTTATTTGCACTATTTATAATGAATTCTGCTCTAATTTGTTCACAGAAAGATGTCATATGAACATATGAAGTTGCCCTATACAGGGTAAGCCTATTCATCTGTATAGGTCAGTATTGTCTAACTCAGTGGTTCTCACACATTTTGAATCGGTAGACCTGCTTTTCAGAATGAGAATCTGTTGGAACCCACTGAAAGTGATGTCATGACCAGAAGTGATGTCACCCAGCAGGGAAATTTTTAACAATCCTAAGCTGCAATCCTAGCCACACTTACCCAGGAGTAAGTCCCATTTACTAACATTGTTAAAAGAATATACATAGTAGCTTGCTAAAAGCACAGGTCTGTCACATTTCCCCAAATGCAGTCACATACCAGGGGAGCATCAAGTCTAATATATTAAAAATAAAATATTGAAATGAATGGGGACCAGCCTGAAGTTGGCTCGTGACCCGCCTAGTGGGTCTTGACCCACAGTTTGAAAAACACTGGTCTAACTCAAATGACAGTGGCTTTCCAGAACTTCAGGCAAGTTTTTCCCTTTCTCTGGAAATTCAAGAGATTGAATGGTATGTGCTTTACCACCAAGTTACAACCTATCTCTGAATGACATGTTATTCATTGTGTGGATCATGATATATTTATAGAAACCCAAAGTGTCTTCAACCTGTATTGGCAACCTTCAGTCTCGAAAGACTATGGTATCGCGCTCTGAAAGGTGGTTCTGGCACAGTGTCTAGTGTGGCTGAAAAGGCCAATCCGGGAGTGACAATCCCTTCCACACCAGGAGCAAGTGCAGTCTGTCCCTAGTCTGCCTCCCTGGCTATGGGCCTTCCTTCTTTGCCTCTTAGCCTCAGACTGTTGGCCAAGTGTCACTTCAAACTGGGAAAGGCCATGCTGCACAGCCTGCCTCCAAGCGGGCCGCTCAGAGGCCAGGGTTTCCCACTTGTTGAGGTCCATTCCTAAGGCCTTCAGATCCCTCTTGCAGATGTCCTTGTATCGCAGCTGTGGTCTACCTGTAGGGCGCTTTCCTTGCACGAGTTCTCCATAGAGGAGATCCTTTGGGATCCGCCCATCATCCATTCTCACGACATGACCGAGCCAACGCAGGCGTCTCTGTTTCAGCAGTGCATACATGCTAGGGATCAACCTATTACCAGTTGAATAACACCAGAGCAGTGGGTCACAACCCAATTTTGGTGGGTCTTGAGCTAGTGCTGATAGTGGCACTGCAAGGCATTCTGGGGTGCTACCTGGCCACGGAAATGTGCCCCGGGTACCACGGCAAAGTGGGTGCATGACTGCCCTAGGCTCCGCCCAGTCACCTCTGACACGGGTTCTCCCCAGAGGGCTGACTGGCTTCATCTGCCCTATTCCATCTTCAGAGGAGGCTCCACAGAAGATAGAATGGAGCACATGAAGTCAGCAGTGCCCTGACCTCTGGGGAGGCAGCATTGGTGGTTTTCTCCTGTTCCTTCTCCACCATCTGGTGGTTTTTCACCCTGTTCCTTTTCCCAACGTCCAGAGGACAAGGAACGGAGCCTGCGAAGTGGCCACAGCGACCACCCCCTCCTCCAAGGAGAACCAGGAAATGATGTCACAATATCACATTGTGATGTCACTGCCCTGGGTGTGAGGGCAGTAACACTGTGATGTCACTGTCCTGGCTGTAGCGCCCATCCTCATCTTCACCGCTCACCGTAATCAAACAGCCGGAAAAACGGCACTAGGCCTAGAGCCCCCGTCCCTCAAAACTGCAACGAAACAAATCTCAACATTTGCAAAACATTCCTTTATTAATAGAAATAAATTATTTTTGTATAAAAATGTGCATGCGTCAACCATTGCATTTATCATTAGCACAACGCAGGGCTTCGAGTCAGTCAGCCATCACAAGAAAACAAACTTCCATCTTCTTATACAAGTTGAACAAGTGTGGAACAGGAATGGAGTTTCTCACAATCACAAAGAAGTACTTACAAGTATAACATCAGACATGGTTTTATTTCAACAGCATTTTTTTTATTTATCACAAGCTAACATTTTTGTTTTCCTTTTGTGATTCACCTTCTTTCATGAGTAAACAGTTTTCGGACACGCAGTCAATATATTATAATTCTGGGCCATTTCTCTCTCGACCCACCCGCCCCCGTTTGCTTTTGGGCTCACGATTAATCTCTGTCCTTTTACAGGTGAAGACTACGATCTAGAGATATCTCAGAAGGCTGAGTTCTCACGATGTTATAGTCTTCATTGGTCTCAAGTTCTCATCCTGCAAGACTTCTGGTAGGTGTCTCCTCAATTTGCATGATTGCTGTAGCTGACATAAGTCGTCTTGGTGGAGGAGGCTGGAAGGCAAAACACAAGTCAGATCAGCCAATGGAATAAAGAAAAGCCCTTTTCCAGAGATGAATAGAACTAGGTGTAAACAGGCATAGCATTCATATGAAGTGTTGGCATGCTGGTGACATGCCATCTGAATACCTTCAAAGGAACTGAAAGGAATTAGGAAATGGGTATCAATGACGCCTGACCACTGGTGTCCCTATGGGGATGTGGGGGTTGTGGGTGATGCACACAGCGGGGTCACACCACTACTGGTCAAAAAATTTTAAATCTCAGTATTTTTGGACCATACCATCATGTTATATATTATCTGATGTGTAATTTCATGCAGAATTCAATGAACTTCCTCTGTAGAGTTTCATTTGACTCACTTACGATCCGATCCTTACTTACATCCTTGGCCACTGTCTGGGCCTGTGTGGAACTCTTCAAAGCTATCCCAGCTCTGTTGCTGGCATAGCATCGAGGAGGCTTCTGGAACATGTCTGGTCCACCCAGTGGTTCCAGACTCAGTGTCCAACAAGACCTGCCCCATCCTGATCCCTGCTCTAATCCACTCTCATCGCCAGAAGACACCCACTGGTCTCGCTTTGCACCACTGTTGCTTGTCTTGCACCAGCGGCAGTGTGCTATAGGCGAGCAGAGAGGCTGCTGTGATGATGGGCTGTGTGGTATGCTTTGCAGACCTTGTGATCCACCAGCACACTGTGCAGAGAGGATTAGGCCATAGCTTGAGGTGGGAGAAAGTGGTTTTACTTTTTTGGTGGACTTGAGTATCCGTGGATTTGAGTATCCGCAGATGCTGATTTGAGTATTTGGTGTCTCCAAGGTTAGAAGTGCAGAAAGTGGTGTGATGTGTTTTTATTCAAAATTTGCATTATCATAAATTATAATTGCTTTAAAAGTGTACTAGGTAGGTGATACAGTGTCAGCAGATGCAACCACAGTCATTACCCATGCAGCCCCCAATCAATCAATCAATCAATCAATCAATCAATCAATCAATCAATCAATCAATCAATCAATCAATCAATCAATCAATCATTTTTGAAACCCCTGCTAATTGGGTAAGAGGCACTTTTTCAAGTGGGTGCTCCTTTTTTTAGCAGGGGGAGAGTAACTGGCCCACCTCACCCCAGCAGTGTCTGTTCTGGTGGCTGTCTGCTGGTATTCATTTGCATCTTTTTAGATTGTGAGCCTTTTTGGGACAGGGAGCCATTTAGTTATTTGATTTTTCTCTGTAAACCGCTTTGTGAACTTTTAGTTGAAAAGCGGTATATAAATACTGTTAATAATAATAATAATAATAATAATAATAATAATAATAATAATAATAATAATAATAATAATAATAATTGTGTCATTTTGGGGTTTTTTTGTTTTTTTACAAAAATGAGAAGTGCAGTAAGTGGTGTTGTGTTTTTTGATTTCATTATCACTATTTTCTCCCATCACTAGCCACAGCACCATTCAATCCAGACTTTTGCCCTAAATATACTTCCTCTGCTGATTTGTCTCAATACAGGTGTATTCAGTTACCCTGTCAAGTTGCTCGCAGTGGTGTTGCAACTATGTCATGAGGTAGGTTCGGTTGAGAGATATAACTTGGCCTGATACCAGTCAGTATGAGGAAGCCTTTTCAGATGTCGGAACTGCCAGGATGCTAGTACCTGAGGGACGCAAATATGAGCATAATGGCTACCTACGCTCCCTACACCACTGTTTCTCAAACTGTGGGTCAGGACTCACTAGGTGGGTTGCGAGCCAATTTCAGGTGAGTTCCCATTCGTTTCAAAATTTTATTTTTAATATACTAGATATGATGCTGCCAAGGTATGGGATGCATTTGGGGAAAGGTTACAGATCTATACTTTTAACAGGCTATTTGTATATGCTTTTAACAGTGCTAGTAAATGGGACTGGCTCCTGGGTAAGTGTGGGTAAGATTGCAGCCTAGGATTGTTAAAAATTTTCCTGCTTGATGACATCACTTCTGGTCATGACATCACTTCCAGTGTGTCCTGACAGATTCTCATTCCAATGCACTTGCTGTCCGCAACTATTGCAACTACTTGCTTTCACTGCATTTAGCGATTCTTTGCAGAAGGCAGCCCTGCTTACATGGAGCAGAGCCAGTTTTAGGCCCACTGAAGGCCCTGTAGTGGTGTCATCTACTCTAGTCTTGTCAAATGCACACACACAACAACAACACATTGCAACACACATTGCAAATTATTAATACTTAACACTTAAGTATTAATACTTACTCATATTAATTTAAAACTTACTAATACTAATATTAATTTAATACTTAAAATAATACTTACTTTGGATTTTTAGAAATCCAACAAAAGATAATTTGTTCCCCAAAATGCTGTTCACTTACACTTTGAATTTTTTTCTAAACAAAAAATAAAGTATTTTTACTACACCATTTCACAGTCACTAAAATAAGTGGTTTTGTAACTACTGTTGACTTTTCAAAGGCAATCTACACATTTTGTTTGTTTACTTGTAGGCTGACATGCACCCAATGTTAACATTAAAATGTGCTTAGAACCATTTGGTTTATGAACTCATCTACACTTTTTAAGTGCGCATTTTGATGGCTTTCCATTCTACCATAGAGATGTGAAGTGTACAATGAATTTTACTTAGAACTCCAAGATCCTACAGAGCTGTGAACCTGAGACCACACAAAGAAATGTTTCCAGTCGGGCCCCATGGCTCTTAAGACTAGCTCTGACATGAAGGGTTCTACCATGTGAGTCACGACCCTTGACATTCCAGAGTTCTGAGCTGCATGCAACTCTTCCCATCTTCATGGGTATCATGTTCAGAGATGCACTGAACTCTGGCATGCCCAAGAGCCTGTCCTGCACACACATCACTTCAGCCACCATGATCGTAGCTACCATAGGTCTGTGGTGTTCTTAATAGTGCTAATGTATGAAGGTGGCTATAGTTGACAAGGGATTTGAACCAGGGCAGACAACCAATTGCAACTGCATCCTATTACACAACAATGGCTTTCCCAATGCTTATGACACATTGAGTTCTGGACTGTGTAGGTTGGTCTGTGAATGTTTGGCAACCTCCCTGAGGCAGATGGTTGAAATATACAGCCTGTTAATCATTCCACAGTTGTATATATAATTTACAAAATGCCTGGAGACCCCTGGATATCTATGTTACATTAATATGTGTTTAAGGGGAAAGCATTATAAATCCTCTGTGATACACCTGGGCCCATAAACCCCTATGTGTTGTCCAAGGGCAGGTTTCAGAAGGAAACATGTTTTAAACCCATCATGGGAAAAATATGCTTTCAACTGTATAAATCTGGCCTGGATTTTCTAAAGCAGAGGGACAGAGGTGAAAAGTTTCCTTCTTTCCCTTCATTCTTTACACAGTAATATTGGTGGTGGTTGGCAACCTTCAGTCTCGAAAGACTATGGTATAAGCCTACAGCACCCGGTATTCCCAGGTGGTCTCCCATCCAAGTACTAACCAGGCCTGACCCTGCTTAGCTTCCGAGATCATGGTGTAAGCCTACAGCAGCCAGTATTCCCAGGCGGTCTTCCATCCAAGTACTAACCAGGCCTGACCCTGCTTAGCTTCCAAGATCAGATGAGATTGGGCATGCGCAGGGTAACACTTGGTAACTAGAGCTAATGGAATATTTTATGGGTAGTTAGTTAATGTTTGCGTTTTCTATCTAGGAAGCTAGTGAAAGAGAAAATTGTTACAAGGAGAAGGGGGTGCATCGTGGCTCAGAATTGGAGGAGGGAGAAGGAACTTAGAGAGATATCGTCTTGGAGAAATTAGGGGCTGATGAGCCAAGCTTGTGCAGTAGTGGGAGGAGAAGGGGGAATAAGGAAGACCAGGGAAAAGTGAAGAAGCGGGAACGCACAAAGTTTCCAGCCCCAACACAAGACTGTCTGTTTGATTCATGGTTTTTATTGTAACTGGTGCTGCTGTTTTTATATTGTATTGTTTTATTTTCTTGCATGCACTGCCCTGAATCTTTGCAGTGAGACTGTGTGTAACAATCAAACAACCAAATGGGGACTACAAAGGGGCCAAGAACAAATCTCTGAGAAATTCACCAGAGACAGTGAAAGAAGAGGAAGAGTTTAAGAACATAAGAGCCCTGCTGGATCAGGCCAAAGGCCCATCTAGTCCAGTTTCCTGGGTCTCACAGTGGCCCACCAGATGCCTCAGGGAGCACACAAAACAACAAGATGCTTGCATACTGCTGCTACTCCCTAGCACTTGGCATTCTGAGGTAGTCTACTTCTAAAACCAGAAGGTGCCCCCCTCCTTGTTGAAGCACTGAACGAGAAATGAGGCCGACAGGAAAAGAACCATTTGAGGACAGAATCACAGAGGCTTGAGTTATTATTATTTATTTATTATTATTATTTTATTAATTTATACCCTGCCTTTTTGCCCAACGGGCACACAGGAGTTATGAAAGGAGTTGAGCTACACATAGCAATCAACTGTACCGAAGGCAGCCGAGAGAATAGAGTAGGGACCTTTCCATTTGACCATGAAGAGATCACTGGTGATTTTGAGCAGGAAGTTTCCATGGAGGGCAATGGGCCAGACTGGAGGGGTATCAAGAGTGAAATTGGCAGAAAGGAAGTCAAGGTAGCTGGAGTAAGCAATTCTTTCCAGAACCTTTGACACCAAAAGTAGAGGGGTGACCGGGTGGTCCTTGAAAAAGGAAGATGGGCTGGAGGACAGCTTTCTGATAATACAGTGATATATTTATATGCAGTAAGGAAGAATGCCAAAGAGAGAGACAGGTTGATGATGTGTGATGTAAAGAATATTGTGCATTATTGTTTCTTCCCTATCAAGTCCAGGGAAGAGATGTCCAAGGAGAACAGGTGTCCATGTCCCTCCTGTATCCTCAGGGGATATATTCCAAGGCCCCCCGCAAATACGGAAAAGGTGGATAAGAGGTAACCCTGTATGGATTACAATACTTCTCCCTACTCTTGCCCCCCCCCTTCCTTATACACAATGCTAAAACAGGAATGAGAAAAACAGGCAGGCAGTTTGGGTCCTGGGATCCGTACATGCCGGATCCTATCCCCCTTCCCAGGCTTGACTCGCTGACATGAGGCAATGCAGGCTTGTGCCAGCTACAGAGTTCATGCAGGTCTGAGTTGCCCCATTGCTCTTGCTGGGGCTTACCTCGAGGTGAAGGGACAAATGACCTCTTACTCCCCAGGAGACCTCCAGCATGGGCAATCGGTGCATAGGATGAAGTACGGGTTGCATGGGACCCACTGCAATGGCCTGAGGGGGTGGAGGATAGGATTGGTGTGTTAAATTAGCAGTAAGAAGGAAAAGATGGGGTTGGTAAAGTGGATGTCGTTCTTGCCAATTTTATTGTTTCTACAGAGAGAGAGAGAGAGAGAGAGAGAGAGAGAGAGAACCCACTGACTACCAGTACACTCAGCTACTCCTTTCTCTCTTGATTTCATGAACTTCCTCTCAAGTATCATCCACAATTTACTATAATGAGCTTGCTGCTTCTGTTTGGGGATTTCAAAGCCTCAGCAGCTGGTATCTTGGTTTTAAGACTGTGGGCAATTCACAGTTGTCATATGAATCAACTTGGCAAGCAGGGGTAGCCGGAGATGGTTGTAAATTTGGCAGGCTGCGCTTGAGAAACGAACAGGCTTTCGGAGTCCAGTTTCATCCCTTTCAAGAAAGCAAGAGACAGAGGAATGAAGACACAAGGATGTGCTGCACATTATGCATGTTTTTCTTGGAAGTCAGTCTTTGCATATTAAATGAGGCTTAAAGGTAAAGGCATTAAGCCTAGTCGTGCCCGACTCTAGAGGCAGTGCTCATCTCTGTTTCTAAGTCAAAGAGCCAGAGTGTGTCCATAGACAGTTTCCGTGATCATGTGGCGAGCACGACTAGACGCCTAAGCGCATGGAACGCGGTGACCTTCCCACTGAGGTGATACCATTTATCTACTTGTATTTTTACATGCTTTCGAACTGCTAGGTTGGCAGGAGCTGGGACAAGCAATGGGAACTCACCCCGTCACGTGGATTCGTACTGCCAATCTTGAAGTCAACAGGCTTGTCGGCTCGGTGGTTTAACCTGCCACACCACCACGTCCCTCAAATTAGGTTTACCCTTGAGAAAATCTGCATAGGATTTGCAGCTCTGAGCATCATAAGTATCATGCATTCTAGCTACTCTTAGAGAACAAGGGCTATGCCTTTTTTTCTTGTGCTCAAATGAAGTACATTTTGTTCCAACTCTTAGGCTAAAGTGCCTGAATGATAACTAAATGTACACGCTACAAATAGATGTGTTCATTTCAATGCTAGCTAACAATACAGCGAAGAGAGTAAGGAGCCTCATGAGTTCAGGTGACTTTTTGCTTTTCTTTCTGCAATCTAAATTCATCCTGCTCACACTGTTGTGTCATCATTATGGGGGGGGGGGGACGGGACGACAGAATCTTTAACAGAATTCCATTCCAAATACAGTGAACCCCCCTTATCCACAAGACTTGTAGGGCTATCCTATGGTAGAAGGAAAAAAAATGTTCTCAACTACCTCTGAGAATAGAACTAGATCAAATGCTTGGGGAGAACTTCCTGCTGCAGTCAGGGGGTTGGACTAGATGACCTTGTGGGAACCTTCCAACTCTTAAGATTCCGTGGTTCCATGATTTTCCATAACAATGATCAGATGGCCATACAAGCAGGGCAAGAAAAGGTCAGACGCAATTCAACCTTTATGTAAGAAGCCTCGGTCGAGAGAAAACCATGAGAGAGAAACCAATTCTAGAAGTGCTCTTACACCTCTTGGGGTCATGCTGGAAACCTATAATCAAGTCAGAAATTCATCCCAGAAATCTCAGGCCACCATCGTAAGCACTCTGGCTCATAAGGAAGCAAGTCCCCTTGAAATTAAAAAAAAAAAAGATTTGATTTAAGTAAATGGCTACTGGTTGGACTCCCTTTGTTCCACTGCAGGATGATTTCCCAGAAATGGCATCCTCGCACTTCTAAGCCTAATGGGCTGTGACTGTCTTTGCAAAAGAACCTGGTGACGCGAGGGTCACAGCAGCGAGCAAGAAGAAGCATTTCCCATATGGTATTCTGGGCACTTTCATAGCAAGCTAGTTTCAAAGAGCAGTTTTAAAGAAACGCAGGGAGAAGAGTCCTTCTGCCTCTAAGAGTTTCCACATATTATTCTGGCAGAAGTGGGCGGGGGGAGTAAGACCATCTAATAGCTCTAAGATGGCTTTCAAAAAAAAGTTGGAGGGACTGTGAGTGCCTGTCTTTCAGCCAAGATAGCTCAATTATGGGAGGGAGGGGGGCTCCCTAGAGTGGGGACGCGGTGGCTTTTTGAATCTGCCTGCCTGTGGAGCCTTACACAACAAAGATCAGAGCCTTGCAGGCAGGCACTGGAGATGAGCGTTACAATCACAGAGATGCTGAAGGCTGAAGCCAGGGCAGGGCTCTAGCAAATGTGCATTTCACCCTGTGTCGTGCTACCGCAAGGAAGAGGCTTGCTTCCAATCGCAGCTGGGTGGATGAATCAATTGTGCATGGTTTACAGCAGGGGTGTCAAGCTCACGGTGGGCCGAATTCATGGCGCCTGATGAGGGCCAGAAGTGACATCATTAAGTAAGAAGCGACTTCATTAAGCAGATGATGGTCAGAAATAAGCACTTGTTCTCACCTAAAAACTCATTCGCTGCAAATGGCAAAAACGTGCAAATCTTGTTCATAATTTCAAGTTACAAGATTGCCCAATTATAACAGGGGTTGGATAAATTGCTTCTGAGGGCTGCATCTGGCCCATGGGCCTTATGTTTGATACCCGGTTTAGAGGGTTCAAGATGTAACCCTTGCTAAGCAGGCAACGCCAATCCATTTTTGATATTTTTGATCACCTGCTAACTGGGCAAGAGTCACTTTTCCAAGTGGTGCTCCTCTCATATTTAGTGAGGGAGAGTAACTGTCTCTCTTCACCCCTCTTCTGGCCCCTTTTTAGATTGTGGGCCATTCCAGGACTGGGTGCCATTTTATTATTCAATTTTGTCTATAAATTGCTTTGTGAACTTTTTTGTTGTTGCTGTTGAAAAGCAGTCTATAATTCCAGTGGCACGTGTATTAGCACACCACCGGCATTTACCCTGCCCCCGCACGAGGCACAGGAAGGGCCAGCCTCGTAGCCGATTGGCTGGGGGCTAACTGGTTTGGGGCCATGTGCAGGCTGCTCAGAGAAGCCCGCACAGTCGGGACCAGGCAGCGGTCACCCACCCGCCCACCCTTTCGCAGTCCAAGACTAGCTGGTCGCCTTCTGGGGCCGGGTAGGAATTTTTGCCATCAGCCTAATTGGCACATCGGTTGGTGATTTTGCCTACCCCGGACTGTGGAGTTAGGGGCGGAATGGGGGTTTTCCATAGGTCTTCTTGGTCACTTTAGGCAGGTGTCATGCGGGTTTTGGGTCGGTAAGGTTATATCGGTGTACACTGCAGGGTGGCACGAGCCGGGTGGACTCCACACTTGGTCTTGCTGGCATTCCCGGCTGGGTGAGGCAGGCTGGATGAACCTCGGCCTGGTGGTAAAGGCACAGCGCGGGTTCGCTCGGGTGGCCTGAGCTAGCCTGCCACCCTGCCCCTTCGGGGTGACAATGAAGGGGGTGGCAGGCTTGTACTGACCCTGCCCAGAGTCTGGTGTCGTTGCCCAAATCACTATAGGGGGAAGTAGATGGGCAGCTCCGTTTCCCCCATGTAGAACCCGCATGACTTATTTGTTAGGCCCTGTTGCAATCTGAAGTATATTTAAATAGTTAATAAAGTGGCCCTTTGTACCTTATGCCCGTGCCTGTGTCTTTATTGGGGGGTGCTGGGTAAGTACTGTTAATAATAACAAAAATATCCAGATGATTCAGAGCTACAGGTGTCCCCTGATATCACGAATCCATGGATGTGGGGGCTTCCCACACACACCACTGTGCCCATTTAACACCCCTCCACACACACACCTGCACTCATTGTTTAGAGGCTCACTGCGACAAAGTGTTTCTTTCTTACACAGGACACAAGCTTATAGCACAACATGCAGAGCTTGAAAAGACTAGATTGAACATTAACAGGAAGCAATGAACTTCCTTTGTATCTGTGGTTTCTGTATCCAAGGGGAGGCTGCAATGGATCTCCCATGGATATATGGGGCTGCTGGTACTTGGTTCTATCACCACCCAGATCACATGCTCCTGCAACTAGCACAGACCCCTTTAAAATGGTCAGGGGAAGCTTCAGAAGCTCCCCTTGGCCATCTGAAAGAGCTCCACACTAGTTGGGGGCACCATTTTGAAATTCTCTGCTGTCTTTGAAAAGGGTCTACTGCGTTCAGGAAGCCAGCAGAGACCTTCCGAAGGCAGTAGAAACCACAGAGAGCTGAGAATGCACTACAGATAGAGGGAGGGAGGTATCATTCCTGCTCGCCACTGATAAGAGAATCCCCGGGAAGCGAGTATTTGCAACTAGTGTAGTTAACTGATGACTTTTTAACTGTTGTTTTAAATTATGATAGGAGAGGATGTACATGTTTTCTGGAAGATGCTGTGAGGAGTTTTTCTTTTACACGTTTAAAAGAAAAAAAATCTCTTATGCAAAGCATTGCCAAACATCTTATCTGCTGCTGTGCCTATAATACTTGCACGTGATGTGTGTGTTCAAAGTAGTATGGCTTCTGCCACCGTAGTACACCTTCCAAACATTTCCCTCCTCTGCAGTTATTCAAGGTACAGGAGTGACCTCCAAGCTTTGATGCCACCTGTTCTCCTTTGTCCTGGCTTTTGTCAGAAAGTTTGTGCATCAGTTAAAAAAAAAAATAGTCATGCCCATAATCATTCATGCGTCATCATGCTTCAAAATCTGCAGTCAAAGACTAAGACCAGAAAGTGCAGTCATTTTGTTTCAAACAGAAACTTTCCTGACATAAAATTTTGACTTATTTAAGCATTCAGGAATAGTTTTTTGTTTGTTTCCGTTTGTTGTTAATAGTGCCTTTTTAAAAAAAAAATTGGGGTAACTGAATGAAAATGAACAAATTTTGGCCTTTTTTTAAAAATTTGAGGATGAATCAGTAACTGTTATTGGAAACAAGCCCTTAATATTCTTTCTTTCTTTCTTTCTTTCTTTCTTTCTTTCTTTCTTTCTTTCTTTCTTTCTTTCTTTCTTTCTACCATGCATACAACAAAGTGAAAATGTCTCTGTGGCAAAGTGCAAATAAGCCTTTTGCATTTAGGCCTTCGACTCTGCTCAAATCGCTTCTTTCCAGGAACTTGGACACAATTTCCCTTTCTTCCCATTGTCTCATTCAATGCATTTCATATATAACATGCTGTGAGAACATGCAGCCATCCAGTGCAATGACTATCCTACTTGAAAGAGTGATTTAGAGATGTGTCAGGATTCCAGGACCACTTCCAGATGGGTAAATATAGCTCTTTCTAATCATATACATTGATAGCTCTTTCCACCCTAACCAGTGGTGAATGTGAAAAGCATCTGCAGTGGCAGACCACTAACAGGGAGGTCTGGGGGTCAGATTGGTTTGATGAGCTTTCTTATGGGTGCTCCTCAGACTGGCCTTTGATGCCATACGCATCATGGGAAATTTCCACTTGGTAAACTGCTGTTTGTTTTTATCCACTTACAGCCCATTCATACACATGTTTACTAAAAAGTAAATTCTATTGACTCTAGGGGTGCAATCCTAACCAACTTCCCAGCACCGAGGTAAGAGCAATTCAACTCCGAGATAAGGGAACAAACGTTGCCTTACCTTGAGGAGGCCTCCATGACTGCCCCGCAACTGCAGGGTGCAGCACATGCCCCACTGGCACAGTTATGGCAGTGCTTGAACGTTGGTTAGGATTGTGCCCTGGTGTAGGGTTTCACAAAGTGTGGGTTGTGAGCCAAGGCTAGGTGGGTCATGACCTGGGCCCTCCTACCCACCTTTGCCTCTGTTTGGCTCCAAATTGAAGCCATTCCAGAGGCATGGGGAAGCCCCAGAGGCCTCTTCCAGGTTGTGCTGGGCCAGTGACCCACTCTATAGGCCTCTGTAAGCCTCAGAATGGCCTGCAGATGCCTCTGAAAGCGACTTTTGGTTTTCGGAAGGTGGTTGCTTCAGAAAACTGGGAGTAGTTTTCACAGGCTTCTGTGGGTCTTTCCAACACCTACAGAGGCCTGGAGAGTGGGTCACTGGCCCAGTGCAACTTGGAAGAAGCATTGGTGCCTTCCCTGGCACTACCAGAAGCATCATGTTGAACAAGGTGGGTCATGGCGTGGTAAAGATTGGGAACTGCTGCTCTAGTGAGACTTACTTCAAAGTAAGTATGTTCAGGTTTGCAGCCTACAGTTTGGATGGAAAGTTTTGCTTCCTCTGCTGAAAGGAATTCTTCCCCCTAAGGAAGATTCCTTCTGTCGGAGGAAGGAAGCTTTTAGACCCAACCATGTGACAGCATTTTTATCCAGGGAGAAACAAACATTCTCGTTTGCACCATGCAATAACTTTGCTATTCACTTAATAACCCTCCAGCATTCACTTGGTCATTCCTAATAATGCTGGGAAAACGTGGTCAAATTGCACAAGAGCTATTCCCAAGATCAAAAAATGAAATAATGGTGTTATTATCCACAGAGCTAGATACAATTTAAGGAACACTGAAATTTGAAACCAAGACCGTATCATTTCAAGGGCTTTGGCAGTGTAGTTTTGCAATAGTTTCAGCCAATGAGCTAAAACTATTGATGTGCTATTGATGTGCCACCATGATGTGCTGTAAAATAGAACAGAACAACGTAGCAACACCAGAACGTTTTGGGGGAGTTAGATTTTTTTTGTTCCTGAAATGCCCGAGAGGTGGAATGCTATACACCAGTGTTTCTCAAGGTTTTTCCTCCATTGTACCACTTCACATGTCCCACATATTCAAAGTACCACTGGAAAGAACTGGCAATGACATCATCACCCACCTTCTGGGTTGGGAGGTCAGATGCGACACCAATAAGGGCACGATCCTAACCAACTTCCCAACACTGGCATAGCTGTGCCTGTGGGGCATGTGCTGCATCCTGCAGTTGGGGGGAAAGTCATGGAGGCCTCCGCAAGGTAAGGCAATGTTTGTTCCCTTACCTTGGAGCTGCGTTGCCCTGGCGTTGGTGCTGGAAAGTTGATTAGGACTGCACCCTAAGAGGCTCAGGGTAGACAGGACAGGTGTAGAAAAGCATGCTTTGGAGCTCTGCCCACTGGGCCAAGCTTCCTACACCTATTTGTCGCATCATGCTCACTGCCAGACGGCAGATAGCCAGGGGTCCTGCAAGTACCACCAGATACCACCTCAAGTGCCACTGGTGGTACCGTACCACAGGTTGAGAAACACTGCTTTACCCACATTTTTTAAAGCGGCATAAGAAAGTGGTCACATGAATGTTGACACATCTCTGAATTCATGCAGGGGCAAGCCAAGATAAAATTGGGGTTTATTAAGCATTCCTGTGAACGTACATCTATTACGAACTGCTTCCACTCTTGACCATGGTTAAGTCTACAGATGACTTACTGTTCGTTTCAAGGCTTTCACAAAGTTCTGTTTTGACCTCGCCATTGGGTCTATCGTTCCCCTTTTGGATCAGCTTGCTTTGCATGGTGGCCGCGGTGACCACCGCCTTGAAACTCCTCTTCCGTTTTTGAACGTTTTGCTCCGGGTGAAAAATGATGATATAAACCTTGGGCATGTAAAGCATGCCCAGAGACACTGAAGCACTTAAACTCATGGACACCGTAAGTGTTGTTGTCTGGATGTACATCTAGGAAAGAGAAAACAAAAAAGGTGATACAACAACAACCATTATGGATTTACAGAAAACAAAACCATGCTAACACAGCTGTAAGGAAAATAAGATTGCTAGTTTAAAAAGAGTGCACTATTCATTGCATTGCAGGTTTAGAACAAGCCTTGATATCAAACCACGCAGTGGCATCCCTAGGGGTGTGTGGGCTGCACTGGGTGACACACATGGGGGGGGTGACACCACTATTGGCCAATTTTTTTGCCATCTTGGTATTTTCAAGTAATACCATCATGTTATACATCATCTGATGCATAATTTCCTGCAGAACGCAATGAAACAAATTGAGTTGAAATATCTCTATTCTATGAAAAGTTATAGCCAAAAAAACAGAGGGGGGAGTGTGATGGTGCATCACCATGCCCACTGCCTGGGGTACTCCACAGCATGGGAGGAAGTCCATCATGGGGGGTGACATGCTGGCTTCCTGTACTGGGTGAAGCAAACCCTAGTGATGCCACTGAAACCACGGTTAATCCTTGATTGATATCCTATCTGGTTCTAACTCTGGTTGGTAAACAAACCTCAGTTCCCTCAATTTGTATCTAACATGGAATTGTGGTTTATTCTTATGGTGAAAGTGGAAGCTCTCCTCTACTTGTGCAGGAAGAAGAACAAGGGAGGGAGCATGTGCAAGCACATGGACTTCCAAGTCTTCCCATTGTATAATTGTACAAAACAACTTCAGAAAATTTGGATGTTATACATAGGGCATCATAGTATATTGCCAATGAGGAGATAAATTGTACCAGGATGCTGAATTTCTTCTCGAAAAGATTGTATTCATCCACACTGAGGAATGACAACTCAACTCATTTGTTGACAGCAGTTGATTCCCTGTCTGCTTGTAAATGGGGGAAAAAAAAATATAGTGCTACCTTGATTCAACTCTAGGTATGTGTGCTGAGAATGAGAAATTGTTGGTCTTCCCCCACACTGGGATAAGAATTGTTCTAAAACCATGCAGGCTAGTCTTCACTGTTCCTTTCTGTTCATGCAATTTCCAGCTGAGCAGGCAAACTTATGAATAGAACAAACTTTTCCCCACCTCATCTTGGTTAGTTCATTCATTCATTCATTTGTAAGAACTGCCACTGTACATTGCTCATTTGTAATCTAAGAGCAGTCCAATTGGTAATCCAAGAGCAGCAACACAATATCAATTTTTGGGAACCATAAATTCATATATATAAATTCATATGAACTTTCCCATTCATGGTTCCCATTGGTTCCCATTCATATGGGAACTATAAATTCATATGAATATAAATTCATATTATATATATATATATATATATATATATATATATATATATATATATATATATATATAAGGCCATAGTTCAGTGGTAGAGCACTTGTTTTGCCTGCAGAGAGAGTCCAATGTTCACTCCTTGGCATCTCCAAGCCAGGCTTTTTTGAAGTCCTGTAGAGCCACTCACTGCCAGTCAGTGTAGACAATATAGAACAACCAGTGCAACCTCAACTGACAAGTATTTTGCCCCTAAAGAAATGATGTGAAGTGTTCTACTATAATCCAGTATTTCCAAAACTGGTGGATGGGACCTACTGGTGGATGTCAACCTGATTTTTGGTGGGTCATGTAAGGGTGATGGAAAGATCAGATAAGTAATTGCCTCAAGCCCTGAGGCTATTCAAAAATCAGATAGCTGCTAATTACCCTGCAAAGACCTCAGCTCCTGCAGTTACAGGACTTTTAACAGGCTACTATGTATATGCTTTTAACAGTGTTAGTAAATGGGACTCACTCCTAAATAAGGATTGCACCCTAGGATTGTTAAAAATTTTCCTGCTTGATGACATCACTTCCAGTGAGTCCTGACAGATTCTCATTCTAAAAAGTGAGTCCCAGTGCTAAAAGTTCTGAGAACCAAACCGAATGATCGTAAGGAGAGTTATCATAAAGGCCATTGCATGCTTTACTGCTAAAGGACTGCAGCTACTTCATCTGGACTATAGTGTTCTCATAGCACAGCCCACATCAGCACATGAACCCAAAGTTTCTGCATAAAGAACCTCTGAGTAATAATGCCAGCCTTCAGTTCAACTGCTTCAGCAGAGCCGCTGCTCTCTGTAAATTACTCTCTAGCAGGAGAGGTAGAAATAAGCAGGTCTAGCATAGCTCCAGTAAGGGCGCATTTGTAATGCTTTTGTCAGAGCAAGGTGACAAATTTGCTTAAGAGGTGTGAATTCTCACCATGGGGCCACTCCACAGAGCACTTGTGCGGCATTATGGAAGAAAAATACACCAGACTGCAACAGGAAAGTCAAGGGTTCCCTCTATGCCACTTCTTGGAAAGGAATGCAGCACTTTTTGAAGGAGCACCTACTGCAATCCCATGCATATATTTTGCTCTAGTGGCCAGGAATGGCTCCGAAGGGGAGGAGGGGCTCTTGCAGGACGTGGTGAGGCTCCGGGTAAAACTTAGTGCTTTGCACCCCCTAGCTATGCTACTGATCCCATACAGACTGATGCATAGTTATATACATAGTTATATTATACTATTATATTACTAATTATATATATAATAATTAGTAATATAATAGTATATATAAAATACTAATATATCTATAATATTATATATATTATTATAATATTATTATAATACTAATATATATATATATATATATATATATATATATAATATTATATATGTTATAATATAATTATAATACTAATATATATATATATATATATATATATATATATATATATATATATATATATATATAATATTATATATAATATTATAATACTAATATACTATTATAATAATATAATACATAATTATAGTACACTACTACTACTACTACTACTACTACTACTACTATATTAGGGAAAGAGGACTAGGGCAGTGCACGAAGGACTTCATAAAAGGAACTTAAAAGTTTTAATGTGTTTTGCTACAGAGCCTTTGAGAGGAATTTTATGAGGGGGGTACAAAGTTTCTCTTGGCATCCCAAGTCAAAGTACCCTATATTTTGATTAACCATTTGATTGAATTTATATCCTGTTGGATTATTTTCTATCCAAGACCAGAAATTAACATGGTGTCTTTAGGTGCTTCACCACGTGGTACTGCAGACAGAGCTGTGAGTTGCTTCCTTAAGGTTTCAAATCGGCTGTTTCAGCAAATAATGCCTTTTAAAAAATCAATAATGTAAACATGCAGAGTTACTTTAGTCGAACAAGCTATTAAGCCTGCAATGACCCTCCTTGTGTGTCTGGCTGCACTATAAAAGCAATAGGATCATATCTTTATTAGGAGTAGCTGAAAGTCATAAACAAGAAGCTAACTTTTTAGTGTTACAGAGTCTTCAGTGGTTGGTTGATGCAACCAACAAACGAAAAAGAGAGTAAATAAGAAGAGCAAAAGATGTGATTGGCACAGAGCATGGTTGAAGCTTGTTTCAATAGTATGCATAGTTTACATATGGTTCCCAAACTGTGAGCTGTGACTCCGAAACCAGCCAAGGGAAATGCAGAATCCTCATGAAAAACCAGAAATGATGGGACTCGTCAGCCTAGGAAGGCAGCTCATCTAAGAGAAGGAAACTCTGACCTCAAACCTCCACTGCCTTGTGGCTACATCCAGTTGTGGAAAAGGCTTCAGGAGTCAACCTCGAGGCAAAATCAGGAGCCTGAGTCCCTTAGGCAGTTCATGGCTGAACACAGTCACGTTCTGGCAACTCCTGCGATGCCGCTGGAACCAACCGTAGTGGCTTCTGCCTTTCCATTGGACCATTCCAGCGACGTGGAGAGGGGGGATTTGCTGCATGGGTAACAGCCTATCCTCCATACCTTCTTTACCCAGGCTTCGCGCACTGGAGAGGACACTCCAACTTCGCCATACGGCGTCGGCACAACACGGGAAGCAGCAGTTTACCGGTTATAAGTCTTTGCTCGATTGGCGTAGAGCATGACGCCAAGGGCTGCTTCCGACGGTGGGAGAGATCATTGCATCTCATTGGGCAGCTACCGCCCGCCTTAAGCTGGGCAGTCCCCAGCCAGTAAGGTGTTGTCTCGCCACGGTCCGTTAACCTCATGGGGTGCGTGGGGTTTAGGGTGAAAACCGACAAGCGGATCGACAACTCTGCACCATGCAACAGAAAACAGAAAACTACTGCCCTAAAGCTGGGCACCTGGAATGTTAGGACAATGACACCTGGCTTCTCTGATGACCTGCAAGAAATAGACGACGCATGCAAAACAGCTGTCATCGACATGGAGATGAGCAGACTGCAGATGGACATCGTCGCCCTTCAAGAGACTAGGCTGCCAGATTCCGGATCTGTCAAGGAGAGAAATTTCTCATTTTTCTGGCAGGGAAAACCACCAAACGAAACCAGGTAACATGGCGTTGGCTTTGCGGTCAGAAATACCCTGCTGAAATCCATCATCCCACCTACTGTGGGAAGTGAAAGAATTTTGTCCCTGCAGCTCCAGTCATCAGCAGGACCTGTCATTCTCATCAGTGCTTATGCACCAACTCTGTCGTCTCCAGCAGAAGCGAAAGACAAATTCTATGATGACCTGGCCACCACTGTCAAGAAAATCCCTGTAAAAGAGCCATTGTTCATCCTCGGCGATTTCAATGCTAGAGTTGGTGCTGATAACAGTTCATGGCCCACTTGCTTAGGTCAGTTTGGCACTGGGAGGATGAACGAAAATGGCCAACGCCTGCTAGAGTTTTGCTGTCATCACGGTCTCTGTGTCAGCAACACGTTCTTCAACACAAAGCCCCAACATAGAGTCTCTTGGAGACATCCAAGATCAAAGCACTGGCACCAGCTCGACCTGATCCTCACCAGACGCTCCAGCCTTCCCAGCATCAAGATCACACGCAGTTATCATGGTGCTGCCTGCGACACTGACCACTCCCTGGTGTGCAGCAGAGTGAAACTGCAAACAAAGCGACTGTATCACACGAAAAAGGAAGGAAGACCTCGCATTGATACCAGCAAGACCCGGGATCAGAGAAAAGTGGAGGAATTTGCACAAGCGCTTGAGGAATCTCTTCCAGGCCCGGCCGACGCAAACGCATCCAACAGATGGGAACATTTCAAGAATACCGTTTACAACACCGCCTTGTCCATATTCGGCAAGAAGACCAACAAGGCGGCAGACTGGTTTGAAGCCCACTCTGAGGAGTTGACACCAGTCATTGAGGAAAAGAGGAGAGCTCAAGCAGCATACAAGGCCTGTCCCAGTGAGCGCAACCTGCAGGTCCTCCGAACTGCTCGCAGTTCAACAGACTGCCAGGAGATGTGCTAACGACTACTGGCTCCAGCTCTGTTCCGAGATACAGATAGCAGCTGACACGGGCAACATCAAGGGGATGTATGATGGTATCAAGCAGGCCCTAGGTCCAACACAGAGGAAAATTGCCCCTCTGAAGTCTGCCACAGGCGAGGTCATCCAGGATCGGGCGCAGCAGATGGAACGCTGGGTGCAGCACTACTCTGAGCTATATTCCAGAGAAAATGTAGTCACCGAAGAAGCACTGAACAACATTGAGTGCCTGCCTGTGCTGGAAGAGCTTGACAGTGAACCAACCCTAGAAGAACTTCACGTGGCCCTGGACTCCCTTGCCTTTGGCAAGGCACCTGGAAAAGACAGCATCCCTGCTGAAGTCCTAAAATGCTGCAAAGAGATCATCGTCACTGAACTGCATGAAATCCTCTGTCTCTGCTGGAGAGAAGGTGGAGTACCTCAAGACATGAGGGATGCAAACATCATCACGCTGTACAAGAACAAAGGTGACAGAGGTGACTGCAACAACTACCGCGGCATCTCTCTCCTTAGCGTTGTAGGAAAGCTGTTTGCCCGAGTTGTACTAAAGAGGCTCCAGGTACTTGCAGAGAGCGTCTATCCAGAATCGCAGTGTGGATTCCGAGCCAACAGGTCCACCACTGATATGGTATTCTCCCTTAGACAACTGCAGGAGAAATGCAGGGAACAACGACAGCCACTCTTTATAGCCTTCATAGATCTCACAAAGGCTTTCGACCTGGTCAGCAGAGACGGCCTCTTCAAGATTCTCCCCAAGATTGGATGTCCACCCAGGCTCCTCAGCATCATCAGATCTTTCCACAAGGACATGAAGGGTACTGTTGTCTTCGATGGCTCCACATCAGACCCTTTTGACATCCGAAGCGGAGTGAAGCAGGGCTGTGTTCTTGCACCAACCTTGTTTGGGATTTTCTTCGCTGTCCTGCTGAAGCAGGCCTTTGGAACTGCAACAGAAGGCATCTATCTCCGGACCAGATCAGACGGAAAGCTCTTCAACCTCTCCAGACTGAGAGCAAAATCCAAAGTCCAGCTGAAATGTCTGCGTGACTTCCTCTTTGCCGACGATGCAGCTGTCACTACCCACTCTGCCAAAGATCTCCAGCAGCTCATGGATCGTTTTAGCAAGGCCTGCCAAGATTTTGGACTGACAATCAGCCTGAAGAAAACACAGGTCATGGTTCAGGATGTGGACTCACCTCCCTGCATTACAATCTCTGAGCATGAACTGGAGGTTGTCCATGACTTTGTGTACCTTGGCTCAACGATCTCCGACACTCATTCTCTCGATACCGAGCTAAACAAGCGCATCGGTAAAGCAGCTACCACGTTTTCCAGACTCACAAAGAGAGTCTGGTCCAACAAGAAGCTGACGGAACATACCAAGATCCAGGTCTACAGAGCTTGCGTCCTGAGTACACTTCTGTACTGCAGCGAGTCATGGACTCTTCGCTCACAACAGGAGAGGAAACTGAGCGCTTTCCACATGCGCTGCCTCCGACGCATCCTCGGCATCACCTGGCAGGACAAAGTTCCAAACAACACAGTCCTGGAACGTGCTGGAATCCCTAGCATGTATTCACTGCTGAAACAGAGACGCCTGCGTTGGCTTGGTCATGTCGTGAGAATGGATGATGGCCGGATCCCAAAGGATCTCCTCTATGGAGAACTCGTGCAAGGAAAGCGCCCTACAGGTAGACCACAGCTGCGATACAAGGACATCTGCAAGAGGGATCTGAAGGCCTTAGGGATGGACCTCAACAAGTGGGAAACCCTGGCCTCTGAGCGGCCCGCTTGGAGGCAGGCTGTGCAGCATGGCCTTTCCCAGTTTGAAGAGACACTTTGCCAACAGTCTGAGGCTAAGAGGCAAAGAAGGAAGGCCCATAGCCAGGGAGACAGACCAGGGACAGACTGCACTTGCTCCCGGTGTGGAAGGGATTGTCATTCCCGAATTGGCCTTTTCAGCCACACTAGACGCTGTGCCAGAACCACCTTTCAGAGCGTGATACCATAGTCTTTCGAGACTGAAGGTTGCCAACAACAACAAAAGTAGCCCTAATGAGGAGCCATGGCCAATGGCCCAGTGAGTCAAAGGAGCCGCTTATGTGTTGCTTATACCTAAATTGCTTTTCAGGTCTGAGGAGGTAACATGCCGTTTATATTGTAGTGGGGATATTGTGTTTGCTCTGTCATTAAGAAACAAGCAAAGCTGGAGAAGAAAAACCTCCATAGGGATTTGGGGATAGGGCCACAGCCAGAGGTCGCAGAACACTTGCTTTGCCCAGAGTTGATTCCAGTGTAATATTGGAATGCCTGGGAAAGTTCTCTGTCGGAAACCCTAGAGTGCCACAGTAGATAAAACTAAACTAGAGGGTCCAGTCTGTAGGGACAACCAATGTTTCCATGCCACAGTAAATAGATAGGTAAAAAGGTAAAGATAAAGGTTTCCCCTGCACAGTCATATCCGACTCAATTTGCCGTTGTATAAATCGATGGTAAGGCCACACCTGGAGTACTGTGTCCAGTTCTGGTCGCCGCATCTCAAAAAAGACATTGTGGAAATGGAAAAGGTGCAAAAGAGAGCGACTAAGATGATTACTGGGCTGGGGCACCTTCCTTATGAGGAAAGGCTATGGCGTTTGGGCCTCTTCAGCCTAGAAAAGAGGCTCCTAAGGGGGGACATGATTGAGACATACAAAATTATGCAGGGGATGGACAGAGTGGATAGAGAGATGCTCTTTACACTCTCACGTAACACCAGAACCAGGGGACATCCACTAAAATGGAGTGTTGGGAGTGTTAGGACAGACAAAAGAAAATATTTCTTTACTCAGTGTGTGGTCGGTCTGTGGAACTCCTTGCCACAGGATGTGGTGATGGTGTCTGGCCTGGATGCCTTTAAAAGGGGATTGGACAAGTTTCTGGAGGAAAAATCCATTACGGGGTACAAGCCATGATGTGCATGTACAACCTCCTGATTTTAGAAATGGGTTTTGTCAGAATGCCAGATGCAAGGGAGGGCAGCAGGATGAGGTCTCTTGTTATCTGGTGTGCTCCCTGGGGCATTTGGTGGGCTGCTGTGAGATACAGGAAGCTGGACTAGATGGGCCTATGGCCTGATCCAGTGGGGCTGTTCTTATGTTAGGATAAATAGATACAGAGGAGTAACTATGGTGGAGCCTGAGGGGCACCTGTCCCAAGTGCTATGCGAAGAGAGGTGCATGACTGCCCCTCAGGCTTCGTCCTAGTTATGGATGAGGTTCTGGAAACCTAAACACCTACACACCCTCCCACCATTTCTTCTCCTTCAAAGGGAAGCCTCCATCGGAGAAGGAATGTGGGGTGCGAGAAACCAGAAGTGACTTGACTTCTGACGGGTCCATAACATGCCTTTGAGCAGATATTTCCTATCCAGATGCATGCCCTAAATCCCAGAACTAAACGAATAAACCCATTCTTTTGGCTACATTCCTTCATCTCAGTGATGCTGATGGCAAATTAGAGGAAAATGTTTTTAAAACTGTGGAGATAGAGAAATCAAAGTCAACCCCAACTTCTTTTTGAAGATCCCAGCTCTGCTGTTGTTGTTTTTTTAGGTTGTGAAGCTGGAGCTGCCAATTTGAAGCAGAATGATGAATGTTTCAAAATGTCAGTTCCCATATTTTTAGATGCGCTATATTTGAAAATTTGCCAGTCCATTTGGGTTTATTTTGAATGACTGTCCAGCTGCCAAATTTCTTGGTTGATTTACCATCTATGGATAGCGTTTTAAATTAGCATTCTACACATGTACCTGCAGACTGGGTTAATTAACAATGCCTATTGGGTCCAAAAGCTTTCTTGGCTTTAAACCTCGCATGATAATTTAATTAATTCACCTTGTTATTGGACACATTTGTGCTAATAATATGAATGTGAATTCTCTGGAAACACATTCCTGTTCTCTGAAACGTGAATGTGGACATATAATTAGTGTTTTCTGTTTTAAAAAGAGTTTTTATAAATTGCTGAGTATTTGTTCAGGAGACTTGTGGGGAAAAAAAATCTGAACTTTCCAAAAAAGTAAAATCTAGAAAGTACCAAAAATAATATTAAATGAGAAACAGAACTTCTAGTTTACGGTTTGTTTATTGAATAAAAGCTGTCTACTTCACCTCTCAGCTCTACAATAGAATCCCCAAGATGATTTCCAATACTTCTTAAATGTAACCATGTGAGTAAAACAACCAACCATTAAAATAAAAAAAAAAAGATGAGTGACAGTCATGTTGGATGTCTCCTTGGGGTGGGGACAAAGGGAGATCCTTAGTGCAAAATGGGATGAAACCATAGTGGGTGGTTCTGAGGCTTTGCTCCATTGAGAATCTGATTGTGGCCCCTCCCCTATTTTTGTCCCCTCCCCTACTGTGGAGGGTCCCCTACCCTATTGTGCGCGCTATTTTTTAAATGAAAGAAGCTTCAGTTGACTTGGGGATGGGAAGAGCTGAGAGCAGGTTTGGAACTGTAACAGGGACAAAGACCTAAAGCTCCCCAATTTTCACCATGATTTTGCCCCATTCTGTACCTCCCCCAACTACACCATTTCCCAACAAAACAAAGTCATAGAGCAGGGTTGTGCCAGAGCCAGAGTTGAGTTGTGTTGAGTTGCACCAAGTTGCAAGTTGAGTCCTCAGTATCACACTGTCGGACTACAAAGAACCTCCTGTATCACCTTAAGACTATCACATTCTGTAGTTATTCATCTGGTGAGAGCTTTATTTTAATGTGATGTGTTTATTTACACTGTTCTTTTCTGCGTATGGCACCCTGGTGTTAAGAGTCCAAGTACCTGATACATCGACATATGAAATGAAATACCCCCTTTGTCAAGATAATTATTTTATTGAACATCTTTAAGCAGGGCATAATGAAGTTGGTCCTTTGTACAAGTTGCCTTACCCCAATGGCTGGATAAATGCAGAGTAGCTTTGGGGCAAGAAAGCAATGCAGACACAACCAAGGTCCTGTATTGTGCTTGCAGGAACAGAGTAGCAAGCCAGGAAACTGCTAAAATGGATCCACAAAAACAGCCTCTACCTTTCAGCCTCTAGCATGCATTTCATTTTGAAATTTTTCCAAAGATCAGGCTTAATTGCAACTTGAATTTGGTAATATTGGTGAAATCCATTGCTCAGCAAAAGAAATTTAGGGCCCAATCCTATCCAACTTCCCAGCACCAATGCAACTGTGCCAACAGGGTTTGCACTGCGTCCTGCAGTGAGGAAGCAGTCATGGAGCCCTCCTCAAGGTAAGGGAATGTTCGTTTGCTTACCTTGTGTCTGCACTGCAGCTGCATCAGTGCAGACTTGCCCCACCATCTTGGACACCATCTTTGAGACTCTAGCAGAACCATCCCAACCCTAGCAATGATGAGGGGCTGATGATGAGAGGTCTCTGGAAGGCTACCTGAGGACTGCTCTGGGTCTGAGGCAAGCCAAGGGAAGGAGCCAAGAGTCAGGTGGAGGAGGAGGACAGATGAATTAACCCCCTTCCTACTGATGATCTCTGAGCCCCTGTTGTTGGGTCAGCAATCTTCAATGACTTGAGGGATCACCAGCACAGAGAAATTGCCATTGCCATAGCCTTCAATGCATTGTAGGATAGCAAGCATGAAGGAGGAAGCATCAGATGTTGGGTATGTAGATAAGCCCTCTCTATCACCCATCTCCATGTACTTCAAGTTAAGATTCATGTTCATAAAGTTCATAGACTGTATGGTGAAAAGAGTGCCCTAGAAGGTAACCCAATTTTTCCCATAGGCTCAATTGTATAATATCTGCTAATTACTGTCTGACAGGTTTTCCAGGAACCTAACTCTAGCAGACAGCAAGAACTGACCGTATGCGGGAATGACTTTAACAGGTTTTAAGCCTCCACATCGCAAATACTTGTTTTAGCAACCACTCTCAAACTTAAGCAAAAAATAATTCTTGTCTCTCCAAATATAACTAAGGGCCCAATCCTGTGGTCCGTGCCGCACCTCTGTGGCGCGGACCACAGTCGCAAACATGCCGCAAGGCACATTTGCAGGGCTTACTGCCGGACTCCCGCCAGAGGTGGCTCAGCTCCAGCCGGCGCTGAGCCACCACCCGGCGGATGCCCGTGTTCCGTGGCTCGGCAGTGCCTGTAACCTCAGGGCTGCGGAACGGGGAATGGGGGTGTGGTCAGGGGCATGGGGGAGGTGTTCCGGGGAGGAGGGAGGTGTGGTCAGGGGCATTCCAGGGGGCAGAGAAGAGGCAGATCCGCGGAGCCAGGCTCCGCAGGATTCTAGGCGCTCATGGAGGGCTGCGCACCTTACACGAGTGCCTTCACTTTAGCGGCGACCAAACAGTCACAGCTAAAGTGAGTTGCCCCATTGTGGGGCTGCTTCCCTTACCCGGGGGAAGGGGACGAATGTCCCCTTCTCCCGAGGAGCCTCCCGCGATAATGCAGGAGCCTCTAGATGCGACAGGAGCCCGTCAGGTAGCCGCTGGGTCCTGCAGCTCTGGGCAGCTCAGGATTTGGCTGCCCGGCTGCAATCCTAACCTCACTTTCCTGGGAGTAAGTCCCATTGAACAAAAAAAGGACTTACTTCTGAGTAGACCTGCTTGGGATTGTGCCCTACCAGCCCAATCCCATGGAGGTTGTCCATCCTGCAGTTCAGCAGGACCAAAATAGCTGCCACCGTATCCCATGGGGCCAGGGATGCAGCTGGATGTCTCCTCAGGGTAAGGATTACCCCATGTCAGGCCCCAGCAGCACCTAGTGGTCTACTTGGATCTGCGCCAATCATCACTACAACATTACACTAGAGTAGAAAAACAGCTACATACTTATATACAAATGTTAAAACTAGCATTTAGTCCAGGGATGTCCAAAGTTTTTGGCTGGAGGGCCACATCATCTCTCTGACACTGTGTCTGGGCGGGGCAGGGGGGAGGATTAATTTACATTTCAAATTTGAATAAATTTACATAGATTTACATAAATGAATATATTAAAGATGAACTTATACGAATGAATGAAGGTCTTGCAATAGCTCAAGGCCTATAAAAGGCCTTGCACAAAGCAAGGCTGGCCTTTCCTTTGCTGCCACTACTGCATCACAGACGTGAAACAACAAGCAGTGGAGGGAGCCCTCATCCCACAGCTCACGCGAGAGGTCAAACTGTCACCCTCACGCTGAGATCAGTTGCGTTGGGCCAATGCGGGCTCCAATAAATCTCCGGAGAGCCAGAGGCTCATTGGAGACTGGGGTCTCCCTGAGGGCCGCATTGAGAGGCCTCGAGGGCCGCAAGTGGCCCCAGGGCCGGGGTTTGGGCACCCCTGATTTAGACCAAAGTCACTGAATTTGATTCAGCTGAATTTGACTCTCCCAAGGCACACATACACACCTAGGAAGCATTAGATCTCATGCAACTATGACAAGTCATTTCTAGAACTTATCTCACAAATCTACAGTCAAGGGATACACAAATTCTGGTCTAAATGTTGTTCATTAAATGTACATCTAACAAGTACAAGACGCCGAGTGCAGATTTCCTCTCTTCCACCACTCCTCTTGTTCAGAACAAGATACCTTCTACCTGTCCTTGGTTATTTGACTTTCTCTATTATGCGATTTGTTATGATGTTCCACAAGTAGAACTTCCCTGTCAGGTTTAATCCATCACAAGGGACCCAGTTGTAAAGTGTTGACTTAGTTCTTGTGCAGGCAAAATAATCCATTGATTTAAATTGGCACTTGGACCAAATAATTGCCTTTGCACTGAGCTTGTGGTTTTTAGAAAGTATTGTTTTGCAGTGTAAGTGTGAGTTCATTTTGCTTCTTGTAACCATGCTAGTAATTTGGTGTAGGATCATTTTTTAAAAAGTCACCTTTAACGTGATATTAAGTCATTGAAAGGGACTCCATAAGAAATCCAGAAATCTGGATCGGAGCCATATCAGAATGAATTTTCAAATTTGGGAGTAAATACCAGCAGTGTGAGGGGGTGTGGTTGCTCACATTTTTGTAGAAACTTGTACACTTCAGTCTAAGCATACAATATCAGTTTCTTCAACACCTTTAGGTGGAACAGTGCCTAATCAAGGTCAGCCCATCCATGGCTCATCCATGACCCATGCAACAAATATTGCCTTGTTGCCTTGGATGGCAGAAAGGTACAGATGGAAACCTGGACCCATCAACCACTTCCATAACCTCCTCACCATGCCATAAGAACAGCCCCATTGGATCAGGCCAAGCGTTCATCTAGTACAACTTCTTATATTTCACAGATGCCTCAGGGTGCACACAAGACAACAAGACACCTGCATCCTGTTGCCACTCCCTACTTCTAATACCAAGAGGTTGCACATATTCATCATGGCTTGTAATTTGTGATGGACTTTTACTCTAGAAATCTGTCCAATTCCCTTTTAAAAGCTTCTAGGCCAGATGCCATCACCACATCCTATGGCAAGGGGTTCTACAGACTAATTACACTCTAGGTCAAGAAATATTTTCTTTTGTCAGTTCTAACCCTCCTGACACATTAATTTTAGTGGATGTGCCCTGGTTCTGGTGTGGTGTGAGAGGGAAAAGAACACTTTCCTTGATCCACTCTGTTTAACTTCCTCCATCTTTGATCTGCTGTTTTTGAATAGAGCAGCAGAGTGTGACGGAACAAGGAAATTGGGTGCTTTCCCTGACACCTTTCTTCCAGCCTGTAGTGTTGCTCTATTTGAAAACAGTGGCAGCTGGTCAGGTAGGAGGAGATTTGGCCAGCTCAGAGGAGGAGAAAGTGGCAGCAAATGACATGTACTCTACTGAGCTCCTTCCCATCTGCATTGCCTTAATTGGTCCTTGGATAGTACGCAACTACACAGCATCCCCTGGGGGCTGGGGATAAGAATAGGCCCTCAGTTTGGCTGTACTTGTCGTAAGAGGAAACTAAACAGCCACCAGGTCGATGGGACTCGTCAGCCTGGGAAGGCAGCTCATCTGAGAGAAGGAAAACTCTGATCCCAAACCTCCACTGCCTTGTGGCTACATCCAGTTATGGAAAAGGCTTCAGGAGTCAACCTCGAGGCAAAATCCGGAGCCGGAGTCCTTGAGGCAGTTCATGGCTGAACACAGTCACGTTCTGGCAACTCCTGCAACGCCGCGGGAACCAACCGTATTGGCCTCTGCCTTTCCATTGGACCATTTCAGCGACGTGGAGATGGGGGATTTGCTGCATGGGTAACAGTCTATCCTCCATACCTGCTTTACCCAGGCTTCGCGCACTAGAGAGGACATTCTGTTCCAGAACCACCATTCAGAGCGTGACACCATAGTCTTCCAAGACTGAAGGATGCCAACACTACACAGCATCACTTTGTGACATCACATGAATCTCAGGTTTGGGGAGGTCTCCAAACTGGGGAGGTTTGGGAAGATCTCCAAACTGATAACCCAAGAGCAAGAGGTGTACACAGGCAGGGGCCGTGAGATGGGGGGGTGCAGGGGTAAATTGTACCCGGGACCAGAATCAAAAAGGGAGCCCAGGAGCCGAAGGAGGGGAGCTGGGATCTCAGAAAATGTTTGCATTTATTATGAGACTAGCATTCACGTTTTGTGCAAGCCTACATAGTTTTATATATCATATTTTGTAGAAATTATGGTCCAAATATCATATGAAATTTATGATCCAATGGAGAAGGGGCGCAAAAGAAACATTTTACCCCTGATAAAATTACTCTCAAAGAGCCTATACATAATCATAATCCGGTATCTATACTTACTTTGAACTGTACTTAGGCATTCTGAAGGGAAACAACAACAGAATCCTATTAAAATCTGCGGGTTTAAATAGACCTAAGTCTGCACTGGATTGTGGCTTCTGAGTTCTAAACTCATGACTAAAAGAAAATAATAATAGTAATTTTTTTTTTAATGCATCTTTTCCTTTGCTGCATTTCTTCCCTGTGCTGTTGCTAGAAGGGTTCGGGGGGGTAGTTAACCCCTGCTAACTGGGTAAGAGGCACTTTTTCAAGTGGGTGGTCCTCTTTTATTTAGCAGGGGGAGAGTAACTGGCCCACCTCACCCCAGCACTGTCTGTTCTAGTGGCTGTCTGCTGGTATTCCTTTGCATCTTTTCAGATTGTGAGCCCTTTTGGGACAGGGAGCCATTAGATATTTGATTTTCTCTGTAAACCGCTTTGTGAACTTTTTGTTGAAAAGCGGTATATAAATACTGTCGCTGTTGTTGTTGTTGTTGTTGTGTGGGTTGCACCGGGTGATGTGCAGTGGGAGGAGGGAAGTGACACCACTACTGGCCAAAAATTTTAAAATCTTGGTATTTTTGAATAATGTTGTTGGCAACCTTCAGTCTTGAAAGACTATGGTATCGCGCTCTGAAAGGTGGTTCTGGAACAGCGTCAAGTGTGGCTGAAAAGGCCAATTTGGGAGTGACAATCCCTTCCACACTGAGAGCAAGTGCAGTCTGTCCCTGGTCTGTCTCCCTGGCTATGGGCCTTCCTTCTTTGCCTCTTTGCCTCAGTCTGTTGGCCAAGTGTCTCTTCAAACTGGGAAAGGCCATGCTGCACAGCCTGCCTCCAAGCGGGCCGCTCAGAGGCCAGGGTTTCCCACTTGTTGAGGTCCACTCCTAAGGCCTTCAGATCCCTCTTGCAGATGTCTTGAAGATGTCTTGAAGATCTGCAGATGACTTGCAGATGTTTTGAATAATACCATCGTGTTATGTATCATTCGATGTGTAATTTCATGCAGAATGCAATGAAACAAACTGCGTTGAAACAGCCCTATTCTATCAAAAGATATAGCTAAAAAAAGACAGTGGAGTGGGGCAATGGTTCGTCACCACGACCACTGCCTGGTGCCCCGCCCACTGCATGGGGGGTTGTCTATCATGGGGCTGATGTGCTAGCCTCCCGCACTGGGTGATGCAAACCCTAGTGACGCCACTGCTTCTTCCTTCATCAGTTACACCAGTTTTAGCACCCTTTCCCCCTCTAAATCCTTTTGCGCTCTAACCTTTGTGTTATAAATGAGCAAACTCCCTCTGAAAATGTCACTTAGGCAGTATCCCCTCAAAGAAGCAGAGAAGGGGCTAATTAGCTCCAGCAACTCAATATAATTACCAGCCTATACTAAGCCAACATATAATCCTTTTATGATAACCTTAGGCCCTTTCCATCCTCCTGTTTATGTTCTTTCCTTCTTATAACCTCTTTAATGAAGAGTGACAGGTGCCATTTCCAGTCCATTTTGGAGAGCTTAGTGTATTCTTGTTTGTACTCCCAACTACCAATTACATTCAATACGAATACAATTAAGATATTATGGTTGGCCCGTGTCACTATTAAATTGCACCCTTTTGTTCGAGGTTCTTAAGGAATTTTTAACACAGTGGGGTCTTGCACAGCACCTTAAAGACAAACATTTCCATCGCAGCATGAGCCTTCTGCGACTTTTCGTGACCAACGCAGCTACCCATGTGAATTTTATTGTCAGGAATTTGTATGCAAGCTAAAGGTCTCTTTGCTGTAGGAATAAGTTACATTTTATATAATGAGCCGTTTCTAAAACCCTGTATTGGCTACGCTGATCATCGAAGTAGCCCTGAGAAAAATGCAGATTATTTTCCAGCAGTGCCCTGACAAAATGCTTTTATTCCCCCTTCAGTTAGGCCTCTGCTAAATGGGCAAAGAGTCAGCTTTGAAAGTGAAGACTAATAATACTTGGCAAGAAAGCATCTGTCCCTATTCAACCCCAAAGAGCATCTTTTTCCAGCAGTTGCTGCCGCTGTCTCCCTTGTGTTTCATTTTAGAATGTCAGCCCCTTTGGGCTGAATTCTTTTTGCTGCGTAAAAGACTTTGAAAACGTGTTTTTGTTGAAAAGTGGTACGTAAATATTCTAAGCAACAAAACAGTCATCTGTTTTAGGGTTTTGTCCGGCCTGGGTGGGGTGCCTGCTACCCCGGGGGGAGTCAGGCTCAATGAGGGAGTCACAGCTGTCCAGCAAAAGGGTTGACTCCCCTTTTGCAGGTCCAAAGTAATAGGCTTCAGATAGGCTATGGGGGGGGGGTTGCTTCACCTTTATCCTTCTTCCTGCTTGTAGCTACCTGTAGGCTCACAGGTCAGCCAGCTTCCGCACCAGCCAGCTGCCTCACCACCACTGACCTTCATCCCTGGCCTGCTCCTGCCAGGGTTTGCCGGCCCCTCTGGACCCACACCTCCCTCCCTCACTGGTGTGATAAGGTCTGTTGCAGGATCCTGACCCCCTTCCCCTCCTTGCTCCCTCGATTGCTCCTTGAACTCTGCCTATTTTGCCTCTATCTTCCCCAGCTTCCCCTATGTTGCCTTGGCCCCAGCTGTGGCTATTTCACCATGCTCAGCCTCTCCAGGCTGTGGGTCCTGTTGCAGGGGCTCCGCGGACTCGTCAGAGGGGCTGCAGCCAGGAGGAGAACAGCTGCCCCCTGGGACGCCTCCGACCAGACGGGTGCCCAGCCGGAACCCAGACAGGTTAGCGTCAAGTTCCTTGGGTGCTTCGCGCTCAGTTTCTGACCCTATGTTACTATTTATGTAGCAGTTTTCAGAGGACAGTTTTTGGTTTTGCTTTGGCTACAAAATTCCCTCTTGTAATAGGTTAGGCTTAGAAAGAGTGACTTGCCTAAACTTATCCACTTAGCAGGAAGAATCACAGATCTAGCCTTTCTCCAAACCAGTATCCGCATATCCTGTATATCCGCATTCTCCTGTATCCGCATATCTGGTATCCACGGATTCAGTTATCCTCATGGGGATGCTATTTGAATAGGGTTCCCCCATATCCCTGGTTTCCATATGCACTGGGGGGGAATGGAACCCCCACACATATGGGGGGATGCTTGTATATGCCTTCCATCACAATCATTTCCAGCCTCAACAGTAAAGAGCACTAGCACTAGCATCACTGCACACATTGCATGAAATGAATGTTCCTATATGTCCACCTATATGTCTCCATAGCAACACTCATGTCTGTTTACGGTGGGTGAATTCTTCTCTGGGAACCAAAATTAGTTAAGGATAATAAGGGCCTCATTAGACATTAGGGGGGATGGTTTTTTTGCTGCAAAGAAGCAGTGCATACGAAGGAGATGCACTTCTCCGTAACTCTGTTTTTGAAATGTTCATTACAAAAATATAGGAGGTTTGTAAAAAAAAAACAAAAAACCTGGAAGGTCACAGTGCATGGCTGGGTTGTGGGCTGTGTTCCACTTACAGCCCAATCCTAAACACACACTCCAGTCACCCACACATTGATGCAGCTGCCCCACTGGAGTGCGTGCTATACATCCCTTGGAGGGGGAAGTTCCAGAGACCTTCTCTGGATTAGGGAACATTTGTTCCTTTGTCTGGGGGTAAGCTTCTGCCACCTGACTGGGTCTACTCAGACCTGCACCTGCAATCTGGTTAGCACAAGTCTGAGTGGACCTGACAAGGCAGACTGAGGCTGGGGATAGGATATTGGTGGCACCCCTGCCACTAATGCCACCCCATCCCAGTCTCTATCCACCCCCTCCCTGCCCTGTTCGTCCCCCAGCCTCCTGTACTGGAGCCATGGCTATTTACAGCTTGTGGCGGCTTGGCTGTCCTGAATGGCATGTCAAGTTTTAGGACAGCCATAAAGGAACTTGTGCTGCTGGCACATTAGTTCCAGGAGTGCAAGGCCCTCATAGGCTTGGGCTGTTAGTACGCCACAGCTTCTGCCAGTCTCCTTGTAGTTTTTCCTGTGTCCCCTGAAGAAAAGCAACAGGAATTCTTCTCACGTACAGCTTTCTAGATTTGACTGAGTCGTTTTCTGAGGCTGCTACTGAACTGGTAGGGAATTCTGACATGATACTAAGTGCATGACAGCACAATTGCTATTCTAATCCCTATAATGTGCCATTATAAGCAAATTAACTGTTATCATGAGAATGAGTACTTGCGGTTCTAAAGACGTGGGAAGCACTTTTGTGTAGCCAAGCTTGCCTTTGAAGCAAACTTAGTCCACTGCGCACTCCAGCATGGCTGATGACAGAGGGTGGTAGCTAAACATCCAAACAGGCAGGGCATTGGACCAGTGGCATAGCTGGCCTCTCAAGGCTATGACTCCTGACATCACCCCAGACGTGTCTGTCCAGAACTTACAGCAGTGATGTGATGATGTCATTGCCAATTACTTTGGAGTTACAGCGCACTCTGTACCTTCACGGGGACTAGGAGTGGCTGCGCACCGCTCTTGAGCGGCTGACAGCATTTTTCTCCTTTTCTTCTTAAAAAGCTGAGAAAGGGGGGAAAGAAAAAGTCAGCTGTTCAGAGATAGCTCGCAACTGCTCTGAGTGCTCAAGGAGGGATGCAGGAGAAGGGACTGCGAGGAGGCCTCTTTGCTGCCACAATCTTGTGCACCCCCCTTGTGGGCACTTGGACCGGTTGCAAGCTGCTCTGAGCATCTGATTGCTTTTTCTTTTGCCTCCCCCCTTCTTTCTGAGAAAAAAGCAGACCACTCCAAGTGCCTGTACAGGAACCCCCAGCTTGGCACCTCTCCAGGCATGGTACCCGGGCCAGGTACCCCTAACCCCCCTTAGCTAAGCTATTACATTAGACCTTGTTTACTTAAGATCAAGCCCAAGAATGTGTGTGTGTGCATTCAGTCATGTCTTAAGCTCACTTTAATATTACAGCCATGACTATGGGGTTTGCTTCTTACACTTTATTTTATTTTTGGTAGTTTGGTTTTTATATCCCTTTGCAAAATAGTCCCATATCCTACTTATAATGGGTATGCTAGTATATACAGTACTGCTGTATATACTAGCATCAGTTGTTGGCATCCTTCAGTCTCGGAAGACTATGGAGTCACGCTCTGAATGGTGGTTCTGGAACAGTGTCCTCTCCAGTGCGCGAAGCCTGGGTAAAGTAGGTATGGAGGATAGGCTGTTACCCATGCAGCAAATCCCCCCTCTCCACATCGCTGAAATGGTCCAATGGAAAGGCAGAGGCCAATACGGTTGGTTCCCGCGGCGTCGCAGGAGTTGCCAGAACGTGACTGTGTTCAGCCATGAACTGCCTCAGGGACTCCGGCTCTGGATTTTCCCTCGAGGTTGACTCCTGAAGCCTTTTCCTTAACTGGATGTAGCCACAAGGCAGTGGAGGTTTGGGATCAGAGTTTTCCTTCTCTCAGATGAGCTGCCTTCCCAGGCTGACAAGTCCCATCTACCTGGTGGCTGTTTAGTTGCCTCTTACGACAAGTACAGCCAAACTGAGGGCCTATTCTTATCCCCAGCCCCCAGGGGAATATCTTATCCCCAGCCCCCAGCATATATACTAGTATATATATATACTACTATTACTACTACTACTACTACTACTATATAGTACTACTACTATAGTAGCATACTACTACATACTACTACTACTACTACTACTACTACTACTATATAGTGGCATATACTAGTAATACTGTTCAAGGAGCTGAACAGAAGAAAAGTGGGGGGGGTACTGATGCATGCTGAGTAGAATGCGTGATGTTTGGGAGAGAAGGTTGGAGAAGAAATTTTTCAGACTTACAACCAACTGAAATGCTCATCTTCTCCTAGATTTTATTGTGGAAGCAAAACTAGCAGACAACACAAAGAGTAGTGTCCACTGCCACAACAAAGCCTAAAATTTCCACTCTTGGGATTGTGAGAGACCCTGTTAGGTGGAGAATAAAAACAGATTTTCTCTAACTGAGTTGGATGGAGGTGTGCTAAGCTCATCTCCGCTGGAAGGTGCTTTATGCGAACCTTAAGTTTAATAGCTCCATGCAAAGCCTCACTAACTCTCTCTTACTACCTTCCTTCATCTCACCCTTATTCATGCTAATCTTTCTTTCAGAACGAAAGAAAATCAACGGATATTAAATTTAGACCATAAGGCACAGACACCCAACTTTCGTCTCCCAGAGGAATAATAGGGTTTGCTTTATGGCAGGCAACAAGCACATCCAGTGAACACAATCATGCCATGATTGGATTTTAGTGATTCTAGTAGTATAATTTTTAATAAAGAATAAATTGCCTGAGAAATTAAAAAGTAATTAAATTGTGGAATTTCACACAGTGAGGAGTAAATCAAATGTGTCCTGTAAAATCTAAATCAACTGGGGGGGGAGGGTAATATATTTTGAATAAAAGTGGTAGAAATACACCAAGACCTTTCAGCACCTGAGTGCACCAAATGCTGCCCTCCTTATCTCTTCTCTTCCCATTACCTGGATCCAGAAAGGAAGAGGGCAACAGAGAGAACAGAGTGGTGGGCTAGAGAGTCTGAGTTGTGGTCTCTTCCCAAACTGCAAACTTCTTTTTCACACAGGGACCTGCCCCTCCCCTTGGCTGTGGTACGACTGGGATGACATATTTCTCCATCTCTGATGGATACGTCATTTAAAGACATAGAGATTTTCTAGTAACCAGGGAGTTCCCAAACTTTGCAGCGCCATGACCCACAGTGGGTCATGACACTCCTGGTGGTGCTGGAGGCCTCTCCCGGCCCGGTGACGCACTCTGTAGGCCTCTATGAGTCTCAGAATGGCCTTTGTAAGCTACTTGCAATTTTCAGATGCAAACATGAAGTGGCTTTCAAAAACTGGAAGTGGCTTATTCCCAGCTGAGGGCCATTCTGAAGCCCGCAGAAGCCTGAATCTCTGGACTGGCTTCCATAGGCTTTGGTAGGTAAAGGGGATTCTGGAATGGGTCTTATTTGGAGTGGATGGGAGCACCCAGATCATGATCCACTGTGCTTGGTTTGTGATCCACAGGTGGGTCACGACCCACACTTTGAGAAGCACTGTCCTAACCTATAGAAAACCATCATTCAGGCATTTGGGGTTATTAACTAGCAATCCACCTAATAAACGGTCTGCCAGGAGCATAATTTCCTTTACTAAGCAGTGGTTACATCATTTCTTTGCTTGCATCTCCCTCCTCCCACAGAGGAGGTGTTCTGTACCTCCGTCTGATTCCTCAGTTCTTATTGCATCCAACATCTGTGTAATTTGGTTCCTATACAATGTAATTTTTCCTCTCAAGGCACATTGAATATGGACTCTATAAAGAAAAGCTAATTGACAGGAACATTTAGAAAGAAAAAAAACCAACTTTTTTTTAAAGCACTGCCATTCAGTGCAATTAAGAACCAGCTACACATGTTCTTGCTAATGAAAATATTTCCATCCTGTTCCCACAAATTATAAATGGCAGGAGTGGACCTGCATCTTTAAATACGGGTCTGCCCCATTCATATGTAAAGCAATGGATGGAATTGCTGGGGGGTGGCACAAGTGGTCAGCCAGGTGAGGTACTGGCTAAAGTCCACTGGAGGACCCATCTGATTGACCGGTGGTTCTCAAATTTACCACAATGCCCCTGCAGCCTCTTCATCCCATCTTAGCCAGGTGCCATCATCTTGGATCTCACAAGATCCAAGATGGTGGTACCCAAATCTCATGAGGGGGTCCATAAGGGGGCAGGGGAAGGGCAGATCAGGACCAGGATTGGGGCAGGTTCAGTGGCAGAACTGAACCATCAAATCCAAACCTCCATCAAATCCAGACCTCCTTCTCAGGCTCGATCGGCCTTCACAGGTCCACACAGACTTGCACCAGGGATAACACTGATGCAGGTCCAAGTAGACTCACTTGGCCAGCAAGGGCTTACCCTGGGGCGAGGGAACAAATGTTATTTTGCCTCAAGGATGCCTTTAGAGGCCAAAATAGCCCACAGAATGCAGCTGGCGCCACACTGGTGCCCCAGCACCGCCACACAGGGAGTGAAGGTGATTGGGCTGCCCAACCAGCGGCCAAGACTTGGGTACGCCCAAGTCCCTGGCAGAAGTTCATCACTGATCCCCACTGGACTTGTAAGGGGGGCTGCATCCTCAACTCCCCATCATCACAATGCTCCAGCCTGTGAGAACCTAGCTCTACACCCTGAAGGGGCGTGGCAACATTGCGGCAATGGCGACGGCACTCCCCAGATTGCACTGCCATGGCAAAAAAGGGGGGTTTCCAACTTACCGGGGACCGCACCATCCCTCTGGAGGGTGTGGGGCCCTGTGGCCCACTTGGTGGGCCTCACTGCACTCCAAATGACTCCCTGAGGTCATCACAACCCACTTTTGCGACAAAACTGGAAGTGGGTTGCGATTGCATCAGGGATCTGTTCTGAGGCACAGGGATGCCCACAGCGGCGACCATGGCCCCCCTGCAGCCTTCAGAGGGCAAAAGTGACCTCTGGTATGTCAGAACACCCCCCCCTTTTATTGTGGCTGCATGACCCTGTTGCCACCACCGCCCCCCTCTGCAACTACTTAGGGAACCTCTGCCCTAAAGTAATTTTGGAAGATGACAGCTCATAAAGAGCTACTGCTTTCTCTTTATAACTCTCCTCTGTATATGATGCGTCATAGCGTATGCAACAGGCAGAAGAAAGCATTATCTCATAGCAGGGGTGTGTGTCAAAGAATTCCAGTTCAGTTCCTTTTCAAATGCCGGTGTGGAGATCAATAACCTTAGTCATAGCCTATATCCTGCAGTAGAAATCAGAGTGTTTTCAGGAGGAGGAGGGCTTGCATTCAAAAGTTTGAGAATAACACAGGGAGGGGTGAAACAGTCTACAGTGAAGACAAAGCACAGATAGGAAAACAAAGCCTTTAAAGTGACAGCTGGAACAAAGTAATGGTTCCATTATTTTAAAAAAAACAAACAAAAAACAACCCTAGGTTGAATCAGTGGCATAGCTAGAGAGGGGTGCAAAGCACTAAGTTTTGCAGGGAGCCTCACTGCAGCATGCAAGCAGCCCCTTCCCTTTGGAGCCATTCCAGGCAGTGGGAGCAAAACCAAGGTGTTCATCTCCATTTTGCTCCCACCACCTGGAATGGCTCCGAAGGCAGGGGAGAGGAGCCACTTGCTCACTGCGGTGAGGCTCTCTGCAAAAGGGCTTTGCACCCCCTCTAGCTACACCACTGGGGTGAATGAAATGGATTGCTAGGATCCAGACACTACCGTCTCACGCTGGATCAAGCTCTTAGAACAGTGTAGAGCAGCAAAAAAAAAAAATTCGTTTTTGAAAGAAAGAAAAGCAGCCACCAGTTTTCATGCATTACAAACAGAACGTTTAGTATCCTCTTCTTGTCTCCATCCCACTGGTGATATTTTAAGGACCACTATGGCATTCAAGGTGTCAGAAGCTATTTTAAAGGAGCTAGAGATAAGAAAGAAAGAAAGAAAGAAAGAAAGAAAGAAAGAAAGAAAGAAAGAAAGAAAGAAAGAAAGAAAGAAAGAAAGAAAGAAAACCTGCCCTCATTCACAGTCTCAAATCTCCAGCCTTTTTGTCCCTAAGTAAATCCTCCTGAGTTCACCCAAACTGCCAAGTTGGGGATTGCGACCTGCAGCCTGAAAATAATTGAAACACATCTGAATACAAGTGCAGGACTGATCACATGCTCCAAAAATACATGATGCATGTTGTTGGTTTGATTGCGCGGGAGACAAACAAGGAATGATAGAGAGGAGTTTGTGGGCTGATTACAAGATTCAGCCAAAGACCAAGCTTATCAGACTGTTCTCAGGGTGTGGAGGGGGAAGGGATTCCACTGTCAATAAAAACTATGGCCAGTAGTGTAGCCAGGGAGGAACTTGGGGTCAGGTGATGCAATGACGCCACCCGCATCATCACGTCACCCTCTCTGTCTGCATAGACACCCCTCCCCCACACGTGCGTGGATTTTGCCTGCATCCATGTATCAAATAGTAGGATCTGTCACCCCCCCAGTAGAGATGGCAGAAAACTGCCACTCTTCAATGGGGGGGGCAATGCCCTCCTGGTCCCTGCCCAGCTACACTACTGAGGCCTTCCTCTTGGGCTGTAGAACTGGTTTCTTGCCATTGGTCTTTCTACTGGATCATGTTACTGGCCTGGGATTTGCTCTCCTGGCAGGCACCCAGCACCACATAGACTTGCATACATGTCATGTCGCTTGTGCATGAATGCCACAGACTTGTCAGGCAGCACTGGGTGGGGGCACCATGAACTATTTTCCCAGTTCAAACCCAGTTTTAGTATGAGATGGGCTGGAAGCAGGTGCCTCTTGCTAGAAACCGTGCTTGGCACCAGGGCCTAGGAGAGAGGGGTCAAGGGGGTAATTTGTACCTGGGCCCAGGGTCAGAAAGGGTGCCCAGGAGCCAAAGGAGGGGCCCCAGAAAGTTCCTGGGGTCTGACATTTTCCTATCTCACCTGAACTCGCTGCCAGCACATGATGCTGGGGCACACCCAGGTGCATGCAGTGTTAACTGCTGCTGCAAGCCATACACGCCAGACCCAGGAAAGCATCCATGTCCCTCCTTAACTCCGTGTTCATCTGGGAGGAATCTGACCTGCTACAGTAGCTCTTTGGCATATGGATCCCATAACCATGAAGGGGCATATAGAAGCTCAGGGATCCAGCTGTGGGGCTACAGCTGCTGCAGAAGTTCATTTTGGTTCATTCTAGTGTGAGCCTAAATACGATGATGTTAATTTTCTGGAATTGATTTTCTCTATTTCAAAGAGAGAGGCTTAGGAGTGTGTTTGGTATTCCATATTACTTTTTCTAGCTGCCAGGTAGACCTGGGCTCTGCATTAAGAAGCCTAGTAGACTTGGGTTTCAAAGGCTATTGTGGTTTTCAGTACCCTCCCCCTGCCCTATTTTGCCCCCTGTTCTGCTGCCCCCATTGCGCCCCCTCCCCCTTTGGGAAGGGGCCCAGAAGAAACGTTGTACCCCCTGATAAAATTCCTCTCATAGGCCCTGCTTGGCACCCATATGTCTAACTACCAGAGACTAAATTTAAATTGGGGGTGCCTTTTAATGGAAGTAGTGGATGGATTAAGGCAGTGCTTCTCAAACTGTGGGTCAGGACCCACCAGGTGGGTCGCAAGCCAATTTCAGGTGGGTCGCGAGCCAATTTCAGGTGGGTCCCCATTCATTTCAATATCTTATTTTTAATATATTGGGCTTGATACTACCATGGTATTGACTGCATTTGAGGAAATGTTACAGACCTGTACTTTTAACAAGCTTTTACTTTTACATTCTTTTACTGTATATATTCTTTTAACAATGATAGTCAATGGGACTTACTCCTGGGTAAGTGTGGGTAGGAATGCAGCCTAGGATTGTTAAAAATTTTCCTGCTTGATGATGTCACTTCCAGTCATGACATCAGTTCCGGTGGGTCCTGACAGATTCTCATTCAAAAAAGTGGGCTACAGTGCTAAATGAGTGAGAACCACTGGATTAAGGTACAAATGCACAAATAGTCATCAAATAATCTTGGTGTGAAGATCTGTGTTTTTTCCATTTTCACAGAAATAGGTAAAAAAGAAACAGAGAGAGAGAGAGAGAGAGAGAGAGAGAGAGAGAGAGAGAGAGAGAGAGAGAGAGCGTGTGTGCATGTGTGTGGAGAGAGAGAGAGAGAGCGAGAGAGAGAGAGCTTCATCTACATAAAGAGTGCAATCTTTAAATGTACTGATGCCACAACAATTATGTCAAATTAGGGAATCTCATCTACTTGGAATGTAAAAATCTCTATTATGGGTGAGAAGTCATGCATTATGTATTTAAGAAGGTATCAACACGATGTCTTGCATTACCAGATGAAAGAAAGGTGGTAATTAGGAGAATTAAGCTTGCAGTATTTATTCCTTGGGAAGCGTCGTGGATGTCGATTTCCTTAACCTTGAATGCAAATTCAGTGAATAAATTCAGGGAAGGCCACTCTAGAACTTTTCTGTGACTCAGTATAACCAGGGATAGCTAACAAGGGATTTCTGCCCTGCCTCGGTATATGACATAGCAGAAATGACTAAGGGCCCAATCCTATCCAACTTTCCAGCACCGGTGTACTGCCTCCTCACTGCAGGATGGAACACATGCCCCATTGGTACGGCTGCACCGGCACTGGAAAAATGAATAGGATTTGGCCCCAAGGCCGCAGTCCTAACCAACTTTCCAGCACTGACATAAGGACAATGCAGCTTCGAGGTAAGGGAACAAACATTGTCTTACATTGAGGAGGCCTCCGTGGCTGCCCCCCAATTGCAGGATGCAGCGCATGCCCCACTGGCACAGCTATGCCAGTGCTAGAAAGTTGGTTAGGATTGCGCCCTAAAGATCACAGGTCGTCCAGCAAATATGGCACAAGTAGATAGTGCCTGTGTTTACAGGGACTGGGCATTACAGGATAATTTCAGAAGCTTGAGGGATGTTCAAATGTGCCTGAAAGGTACATGGTAGGAAGGTCACAACACTATAGCTGGGTTGTAGTGACGGTAAAAACTCTGGAACAGCCCAATCCTATTATTCCCAGTGCCCAGGGGAGCAGTACCAAAATGGTGTCCACTGTATCCTGCAGGTGCAGGGAAGGCACTGGAGGTCTCTTAGAGGTAAGGGAGCTTTTGTTCTCTTCCCCCAAGGAAAGCCCCAAGCTCCACAGTGGGGTTTCTCAAGTCTGTGCTAGCTATTTTGCTGGCACAGACTTGAGAAACTCCGTGTCGGGCTTTTCAGTCCAAGACAGAGGATAGGGTCCACACTCTCCCGCCCCAGCCCCTCCCCTGTTCCACCCTTTCCCTGCCCCAGAATGCCTGCCCCCACCCCAAAAGCCTGCACAGCCTCCAGGTGGTCACACTCACTTGTTGTGTGTTGGCATCCTTCTGGCACTGAGCCAGTGCTGACTGCCCCCAGTGCTCCCTTCTCCCACGGTGTCTTAAACTTGCTTAAGCGCTGGCACTATGGCCCAGTAGGATTGGGCCCTAAATGTTCTTGTCATAAATGGAGGGTTGGGAACAAAGAAACAGTGTTGCATAACGTAAGTGACATGCATGGCGGAGAAAATTTCAAGGGTTACAAGGACACTGGTGGACTGACACGTGTCATTGCCAACTATCCTAATGTACTTGATTAAAAGCTTGCTACGGCAAAAAGCTGCACAACGAAATCCACATCTCCTAACTGACTTTGAGGCACAAGTCAAGAGCATTCAAGAGAGAAGGCCTAGAGTTTCTTTCACGGCCCTATGGGTCTGTGGGCTGGCCAGTTGGTGTGTGTACATGTAAATCCCTCTAGCACAGTGATTCCCAAACTTTTCAGAGGCCCCAGAGGCTGCTGCCTGGTTTATAAATGCCAAGGAGTGTGGCTATAATGGTGATGGGGTAGCAGTGCTCCCCCCCCAGTAGCAGCTTGTTTAACCCTTGATGCACATAGCCTAATCTGCCCTGTCAATTTTGTGAACCACCAAAAATTGGGTCACAATCCACTGGTAGGTTTGGAACCCACACTTTGAGAACTACTGCTCTGGCAGGAAAAAATGCATGGTCTGAAGACATGGTCTGAAGACCAATACAAGGGTAAACATTAAGAGCGAATGCCTATCATTGTCTACCTTTAGATACACTCTCACATAACACCAGAACCAGGGGACATCCACTGAAATTGAGTGTTGGGAGAGTTAGAACAGACAAAAGAAAATATTTCTTTACTCAGCGTGTGGTTGGTCTGTGGAACTCCTTGCCACAGGATGTGGTGATGGCGCCTGGCCTGGACGCCTTTAAAAAGGGATTGGACCAGTTTCTGGAGGAAAAATCCATTATGGGTTACAAGCCATGAAGTGTACGTGCAACCTCCTGATTTTAGAAATGGGTTATGTCAGATGCAAGGGAGGGCACCAGGATGAGGTCTCTTATTATCAGGTGTGCTCCCTGAAGCATTTGGTGGGCCACTGTGAGATACAGGAAGCGGGACTAGATGGGCCTATGGCCTGATCCCGTGGGGCTGTTCTTATGTTCTAGTATGGCCACTGTGGCACCAGAACACAACACACATAGTTTGCATTAGAAAAGATCAACATTTTTTTGGCCTTTAATAGCATCAGCAAAGAATAGGCATTCTGGACTTTCGTGTACCCTTCAGAGCAGGGCAGTAGCAGAAGCTACCTAGGCACAGTTCTTTTTTCCTCCAATCAGTAAAACAGGAAGTTTCAAATCCCTAAACTAAAACACAGATAAGCTGCGTGTCTTAACAAAGACAAGAAGGCCAGCAGAAACTTGTGAAGATCACCCTGGAGAACGGTTGGATTGTGAGTCTGCTCGGTCTAGTGTGAGAAAACACAACATCGTTACATTCGCACCAGCAGGAGCATTCCCCACCATCACCCAGAAAATGAAAAAAGTGACCTCAGGCGGATAGTCAATTAGCTCCCTGGCCAGATGTTTACCAGAACTCAATTAATTATAAACTTTTACAAGACAAGGGTGTTGCATTAGTTACTGCTGTTTTTCAGAGGATACTTGTCTTAAATTATACCTTTTTCTTTTTTATAATGCAGACCTCCTATCTGTGCTTTTTTATGAGTTTCTCTTGAAAACCACTTTCAAGTCCCGTTCTCCCCCCTGCCTCTAAGTTCTTTTCACACAATTAACCCTACCTGTCTCCCATTCTGTAACTTCCAGCATTCCACACATACAAAGAGGGACAAGCTTCTGTACTTCCTCCGAGGACTGTATGGCCACATCAAAGCCCACCACCTGAGTCCTGCTATCCCAGCTTCTGTATTCTGTAGTAAATTGCTCTACAACTGGCTGCCATCTCCCACCACACACACACACACACACACACACACACACCAATGAGGGATATGTGCATAGACTGTGCTTGTGCAATCCATCCACTTTTTTTTGTGCTGGGTGGATCATGCTGGTGAAATCTACTCACATCGGTATGAAGAAGCCAGGGTGATGCAGTGATTCAGGAGTTGGACTTAGAGCTGAAAGCTCCAGGTTCAAATCCCCATGAAGCTTCCTGGATGACCTTGGGATGACTCACCTCTCTCTCAGCCTCACCTACCTTGCAGGGATGTTGTGAGGACAAAAGGAGGGGGAGGTACTCTGTGCACTACTCTGAGCTCTTTGGAGGAAGGGTTGTGCACAAATGTGAAAAATCAATCAACAAATGTCCTTATTTGCAACAAAGGTTAAATATGTTTAAATACGTGCTGTGTGTGAGATACAGATCACAGAACCTTAGTAAGGCTGTTGCCCTCACATGTATTGTGCAATTGTTTACGTCAGCTAGAATTCATTAGTCAGAACATGTGAGAATGACACTGAACCAGCTCCTGGGGCCACCAGGACTGATTCTCCTGATCCTGGTGTTGAAAAGCCCAAATTAGTGAAAAGGAGGAAGGGTACAAAGCTGAAGGCTTGACATGTATTCCCTGACAACTTCTGTGTTTCTCTTATTTGGAGACAGGATTAGTAACATGTTTGAATGCACCTTATGTGGCGCTGAGCGATCTGTAACTAGGGAGGAAGGGCACCTGCTAAGCCAAGAGGGCTCATGACTGCCCCTCAGGCTCCACCTAGTTCTGGAGGAGGTGGTGGTGGCTTTGTGCTCTCCCTTCTCCTGTAGAGGCTTCTCTTCAAGATGGTCACTTCCAGGTTCTTCCCAGAGGAGGGAAGACTTGCTGCAGCCTCTTCGCACCCTTTTCCTGTGGAGGTTCCCCTACAAGGGGACAGGGTGCAAAGCCACTGCAGAGAGCACTTCCTCCTCTGGGGACAACCCAAAAGTGACATAGTGACATCCCAGGTAATGGGACAGTGAGTTGCAGCTCTTGTGCTGAGTGCCTGCCAGGAGACAGTGACCCAGGACTGTAAATGTGACTTTAGAATTGGACTGATGGGCAAGAGATCACAGATCCTACAGGCTGTGAGGAAGACCACACTTTCAGTTTGCTAGACCAGTAAGGACCCCCCCCTGCCACAACAGGCTCTGGGAGAGTACTCTGCAGTGCAGCAAGGGAGAGCAAGGAAGGGAATGCCAAGAGGGAGAGCGGTTCTGGGAGAATGAAAGAAGATGTGGTGTGTCTATGTACAAGATGGCAACCTTAAGAACATAAGAAGAGTTCTGCTGGATCAAACCAAAGACCTATCTAATCCAGCTTCCTGTATCTCACAGCGGCCCACCAGACACTATCGCCACATCCTGTGGCACCGAGTGATGCAAACCCTAGTGACACCTCTGGTCAACAGCGCTACTGATCAACTTTAAAAGTAAGACATATACAAGACATACACAAACACAAAATACACAAGACCTCCATCACCATGGAGGTGAGATCAAACCCATAATTCAAACCTATAATTTCAGGCTGGGAGTTCTACATCTCGCTGTGTTAATTTTGGTGTATCTTTCCGATGATTGCCATACAAGGAACAGATAACTTGATTGATGCTAAAGGGCTTCCACATTGCTTCTTACATAATTAGTAACACATTTCTGTTGTGTGTGCCTATGAAAGCCATTTGCAGCTTCCTGTCTTCCGATGACCTATGTAAAAAGGGCCATTAAAACACCTTGTTGAACAACTGGGTGATGCCCCTGAATGGCTACTCTTGAAATCATCAACTTTAATCATGTCCACTTTTTTTGAGTTCATTTGATTTTCCAGGGCTAATTGCCCTATGTAAGTTGCCTGCAAAATAAGCTTCTTATTTTAGGTTCCCACTTTTAGGTTATGCAATTAACAGCAGCCCAAGTAGTCCTAATGGATTTTTGATGTACTTGCCGCTGTTAAGTCCGTGCATTTCCTTCCCTTGCACTCTAATGGACAGTACCTGTAAACTCTCTAAGACCATTCCTGTGTGTTCACAGGAGAGGCTGCCTGCAACATTGTCAGTCCTATGCATCTGGTTCAAAGAGAGCATCATCCTCAATTTCAAGCACTTCTACTGATACAGAACTTCAGAACCTGGACTTCAGATTATGAAAGGACATAAAAACATAAGAACAGCCCCACTGGATCAGGCCATAGGCCCATCTAGTCCAGCTTCCTGTATCTCACAGCGGCCCACCAAATGCCCCAAGGAGCACACCAGATAACAAGAGACCTGCATCCTGGTGCCCTCCCTTGCATCTGGCATTCTGACATAATCCATTTCTAAAATCAGGAGGTTGCGCATACACATCATGGCTTGTATCCCGTAATGGATTTTTCCTCCAGAAACTTGTCCAATCCCCTTTTAAAGGTGTCCAGGCCAGTCGTCATCACCACATCCTGTGGCAAAGAATTCCACAGACCAACCACACACTGAGTAAAGAAATATTTTCTTTTGTCTGTTCTAACTCTCCCAACATTCAATTTTAGTGGATGTCCCCTGGTTCTGGTGTTATGTGAGAGTGTAAAGAGCATCTCCCTATCCACTCTGTCCCTCCCCTGTCCATCCACCCCTGTGCATCCACTCTGTCCATCCCCAAAAGGAACATTGATTGGAGGTGTCATAAAAGGAGTTATAACACCGAAGTAGCAGGAGGACAATTTTCACAGCTTATAAACTTAGAGGTCGGATTCTGGATAAAATCTAAGGTGAATCAATGCAGAAAACAGAGCTCCTGTACCTTTAAGAGTTGTTGAAAAGTAGGGCACTGGACAGCTTTGCCCAATGAACCGCACCTTGTCAAAAATCCCTCTGCCACCTGATTATTAAAAGTATACCAACTTTGTCCTATTTTGTGTCAGATCACCATTGTGTGGTCCTCCTGGAATGACAATACTGGGGACCTGATCTAGCTTAATGCTAGACCCAATATACATTCACTTTCTGCAGAGTCAGGTTTAAAGCAGAGGTGGTTGAATTTTGGACTGTATCATTTCATCTTTTTGAATCTTCCCCACAGCCAGCATGTGCTCATTTACTATATGCCCTGACATTTTTTTTTTTTAAATTCTAAGCTATGACCCTACAGCTGCAGTTCAAAGTGGGGCAGTTCAGCATTCCACCACATAACTCAGTATATGTTGGACATTGGACAGGCCCCACTGAAATCAATTAGCAGTTTGACTCATAGGCTTAGCTTTCAATGAGACAACCACAGCTGGACTAGAGCCAATTCACATTTCTAATAACTTCACACTGGTTAAGTTTGAGGGTTTGACAGTACATTTTTGGGAGCCTTCTCTGTAGGGGGTCCACAAATATGAAATTCCCTACCAGGGGAATTAAGAACTACCCCCCCATGGCTTTTTGGGGAGGGTTAAAAAATGTTCCCTTTTTTTGTCGGGCATTTGAGTGACAGGTTGATGTCTGCCTTCTCCATAATAGTGCATTGTCTACCACTTCCTTCTGATCCAAATGGTTGCCCCCCTCTCAAAGATTTTTATTAGTTTTTAGCCTTTATTAGTTATTAGCCTTCTCTGTCTCCATAATAGTGCGTTGTCTACTGCTTCCTTCTGATCCAAATAGTTGCCCCCCTCCCAATGATTTTTAATAGTTCTTAACGTATTTTTTAATTAGTGATTTTCTTTTTTACTTAGGTAAGGAAAAAAGGGAGAAGGCACAGATGCTATAGGTAGATCAGTGGTGTCAGTAGGGTTTGCATCACCCAGTACAGGAGGCCCTCTAATGCACCTCCTCCCATGCAGCGGGTGTGGCAATTCCCAGGGGATGTGGTTATGTGGTTATTCCCAGGGGATGTGGTTAATAATAATAATTATGTACAATTGCCCTGCCCCATTGCTTTTTCGGCTGTTTGATAGAATAGAAATACTACTGAGATACTACTTGCAGTAGTAATTATAGTTGAGATGTTATTCATATAACACAGGCCAACACACGTTTTGCTTCCTTAAACATTACACAAATTCCTGGGTATATTTGGGGTGCGGATTGCAAAAATGGCATCCGTTTTGCACTATCACGTCTAGTTTTGGAGACACGGCATAGCCTCTTTAGTGAATGGTTCAAGCAGCTTCCTCATGAGGAAGCCTACACCATGGCTTCCTCATGAGGAAGCTGCTTGAACCATTCACTAATGGAGGCTATACTATATCTCCAAAACTAGACGTGATAGGGCAAAACGGATGCCATTTTTTGAATCCGCACCCCAAACTCATATCAAACCACCATAAAGTTTGGGAAAAACTTTTCTGACCCTCAATTTTGTAGGCCTGTGTAATTTATATACAAATCCATCATAACAATTCATTCCTGTATGATGTCTGTTCGTTATTTTAAAAAAAAAGATCTTCCTGTCATTCTTTGAACAAATATCAGAGTAGTGCAGAAAAATTCACTGAAGTCTTCCTGTTGCCATACAAATTGTCTCAGTAAAAATCATTTCTGATTTTCAGAGTGGTGGAGCCCTCAAGTATCCTCGGGAGACCTTTTTTGCTTTTATGACAACTGCAAAGCCTCCTTGCAAAGTGGGAAACAACTATTCATCTATTCACTCCAAACAGAGCTGTGTTAGGCACTAATATAATAAATGATATCTTTATTATCTGTTGAACGCTCATGATTCATCCACCTGTCAAAACTTGTAAAACGGGTAATTCAAGGAAATTAAAATCTGTCTTTTTTCATGAATGGGGATATACTTCAGACAGCCATCTATCCTCAGCTGATTCTGGTGCAGTCTGCTATTGTAACTTAATTTCACCCTGAGGTTCATAAAACAGCTGCTTTAATCAGGCAGCCAATTTCACTCTTTATGCAGTGGCATTGCAGTCATTGTGACATTAAGGAGAACTCTATTTCAAGACAAATCCCAAAGTCTGATGGCCGTGCTGTGCAAATGCAGGTCAAAGATTAGATTGCACGGAATATTTTCTTGGAGTCGTGTTCAGATTTTAAGTTTGGCAGCCTGGGTGACATTTACTTATGTGCTGGAGGAATAATGTGCTATGGCTTGGGGCTAGACCTCCCCCCCCCCCCACACACACACATACACCCCAGATTATTATATAGTCACTTTGAATTGCTTTCCACTGCTGTTATTGGGTTTCCTTATCGAAACAGCCCTGGTAAATGACAGGGTAGTCAGGAACCGACAAAATAATGAAACGGAAAAGCAGTCGAACAACACTTCGCAGAGCCGTTGCCCTTTATTGGCCTGACACTGACCGCTGAGGATGCAGGTTGCTCATGAAATAAACCCACATATCTCGTTGATGGACACTCTCCCACCATTGGCAGTTTCAATGAATCCCATGACCAGGAGACATGAATGCAAATGCTGCAGAGATAGCAAGGAAAAGGAGAAGTTACCCACCTGGGTGCATGTATGGGGTTAAATGAGGCATGTCACATTAAAATTGTGGATGCATCCAATCCTATGCTGCTCACGTGCCCCACACTGCAGTGGCACCGAAATGGATGCTGCTATATCCTATGGGGCAGGAAAAGCAACCAGAGGTCTCCTCAAAGTAAGGGAACATTAGTTCCCTTATCCTGTGTAGTGCCCCTGCAGGTGTGATGGCTTTTCTCAGATCTGTGCCAGCTTGCTGGCATGGAACTGACGAGACCCGTGTCTAACTCAGAAGCTCGGGAGGAGGGATAGGATCTGGTGGCAGCTTCTGCCGCCATCCCCACCTCCCTCCTTGGCCTTATCTGACCTCTGGCCCAACCTCCCCACATCCAGTTTCACCCCCTCCAGAAAATGCTTCCTTGCTACTTGGTGGGCAAGCTTACCGTGTACGGTCACTGCTGCCAGTAAGGGGGGGCACAGCATCAAGTGGCACAAGCCTCCCTACTGGCAGCGCTCATCTGGCGGCCGCCATAACATGCCTTATAGTATATTTGCAATGGCTGTTGCCCAGAAAGCATGCCAATGAGTGGCATTGCCCAAGCACAGGATCGGGCTGTAATTCCTGTACAAGACCCACCAAAGATCTGATCCTCAGACTGAAGGTCCTGTCCTCCAGAATGGAATATACCAGGATTGCTTAACAACCAAGACATCCAGAATGCCAATTATACCCTGAACAATCTCTTTGCTAATTACTAGATTCTTTCTTGATGAGTATAACCAAAAAAAAGAATGCCGTCCATCCCTGTGTGAGTCTCAGGGAAGATGGATTTTCTCCACCCCCTGTTGGCAGAATACTTGAGGGTAGGGGTAGAGTAAAGAACCTTGGGGTGCAGTTATGTGACTGTTGGACTATTCAAGTATCCAATGCTATATATAGCATTTTGGGACGCGGCAGTGTACCCACCCACGCTCCTGGCTGAGCAATAGGATTCCTCTGGTTGCACTGTTGGGGGCTGAGTAGGAATTATTTGCATCCCTGCCCAATTAAGCTTTTGGATAAGAAGTCCCCCTCCCTACTGCGTGTTGGTGGGTGAGGCATAATGATCCTAGGTCATACCTGGGAGGTACAATATGTGTTGGAGGAAGGACACAGTTTGGTTATGGGCACCCAGAGGCATTGAAGGAAAGGAAAGGAAGCTCCACCCCAATATCTTAATGCGGAACAGCAATAAAGAAATTTGGGGTTGGGGACTTTGCTTAGACATGGCTCATTTAGCATCCCTTCAAGACTTTTTGACTTGCAGGACATGATCTGACTCAAAAGCCCCTTTGATCTCAGGGTGGAGTTGCTTGAAAAGAGCAGGGAACAGAGGACAGCTGGACCACAGCTCAGGGTCAGGGTAGAGTCCAAGGGTGAGGATGTAAACCCACTGCTAGGAGTGGCTTGCTAAAAGCTGAACTCACTGCAGGATAAAAAATTAAAAAAAGTTGTGGCCCTTTGAACCAAATCAAAGCATCGTAATCTTATTGGCGAGGGAGCAAAGACTCTAGCAGAAAATGCAAGCAAGTCTTGGGGACTTGTCAGAGTCTCACCAGCCAACTCTTCATTTCATTTTTGCAGTCACTTTGTCATCAGGCAAAAATAGGTGTGCAAATTCCAATTAACATATTTTACGAAGTGTTAACGTATCATATAACATATTCCCCTTCTGAAGTTTGGTACTAATACAGAAAGTTAAGAGAGTTTTGCAAAACTTTGCAAAGCAGTTTTGCTAATTATTCAGAAGTATGATAAATAATAAAATAAAGAATAGACCTACTGAGCAACATAAAGGTTGGAGATGTGGTCTCTGAAAAGCAGATAATACCCACATTTGGTGGGGGAGCAGATACAGCCTCAAATTCTGTAATAACATCTTATATTAAGGCTACAATCCTATCCATGCTTTCCTGGGAGTAAGCTCCATTGACCATAATGGGACTTACCTCTGAGTAGACGGCATAGGATTGGGCTCTAAGGGGCAGTTGCAAAAATACTGTAAGGCACTTTTGCACCCAATAGCAGTTTCAGTTCTGAGGAGACCCATTGGATCTGCTTGTTACACAGGGTAAGGTATACTCCTTACTCTGAGGAGACCTGGTGTGGCTTCCCTGGCCCCATAGGATACAGCGGTCACCATTTTGGCTGTACTGTAGCCCTGGGCACTAGGGAAGGAAAGGATTGGGCTGCAAGTCAGGCAAATTGCACAAGTCTTAATTCTACTTGGTCCTTATTGTCCCATAGTGGGGCATTTGGTTTTCTTTGCTGAGAAAATCATTTTCAAAATCATTTACAGTTTGTTTACTGCTGCAAATTACTCGCCAGTGAACAGCATGATGCTGACCAGGGTGTTGTCGACAGCATTGATTCATTCCGTTCAAGAGAGCAGAATTTTACTTGTATCGATTAAAACCAACCCCAGAAAATGCTGCTTATAAAATATCTCGGATTGGTTGTCTAAACAAGCCATCTTATGCAAGATGGGAGCGAGCCCCATTCAACTCAGTGAGCCTTCTGTGAAACAAGTGGTCATAATGAATCCTAGGTATTTGTCCACAAAATAATTTTGCAGCTCCATTCCTTTCCAGGTCCATGCTGTGGTTTATTTTGGGGTCCATTTGGAAGGATTCTGAACTCATTTTTAAGAACGCCATTTGTTTTCATGTTCAAATGAAAGAAAACCTTTGGCTTTAGCACCTATTACTTTTTCATAGTGGCATTCATTTTCTACTCACACTACCCCAGAGTTACACTGTGTCGTGGATCTCATTCAGTAGGGCCCGGACTTTGTCCGGGCTGGGAAGGCTACATGGGAGGGGCTTAGCAAATGACCAATAGGACGTGAATGCAGGGTGTTCATGCCTTGGTTGGCTCTCTTTCAGGGTGGGTGACTTGAGGGTGACTGTGCCACTTTAGCAGTGAAGCCAGCAGCTACCATTCTCTGTGCAGACCTGCAATTGGCTGCCCATGACTGGCCGGGATGCGGGGTACCCATTGTAAGCTCCCAGCATAGGCGCTGTGTCTCTGCGAGTTTGTGCTGTTAGAGTTGGCACTTGTAGGAGGGCTTCACTGATTGAATTTAAGGGATGGGCCAATTCATATGGGGCGTGGGAGGTGCCCCCTGGTTTAGGACCAGATATATTGGTCCTAAACTATGTCGGGCTGTAAAGATACACCACTGGGTATCATCCAAAAACTGGTGATAACCAATCCCAAATACCATGATGACCTCTTCTGACAACATTCCATAAATGCTGATTAATGTAGAGTGCATTAAAGTACAGAGAGCAATGAAATCTAGAGGTCACTGGGGCATGCATCACTGTGGCCGGACTTGACTTTTGCACTTCCTGAAACCTGTAAAAAGATGCATTTGCGCAGGTACATGATTTACTATAATTTGCCCAGTTTAAACAAACAAATTAACTGGAGGCAGATTTAAACTCCTCTTCAAAAGGTAAAAGGCTGTATGCAAACACATTTTCTATGTATAGTGGAAGGCAGAGGGAAAATTTGCATGACAAAATTGTTAATTAGCATTTTAATTTAGAGGCTGCTTTCTTCTCTTTTCTCTTTTAGACAGAATCTCCCAATACATAGCATAAAAATAGCCCATCTGATTTAAGGTAGATCCACATGACTCCGGCATGAGTTGCAAAATAACTGATTTGTTTCATGTCAAACTCGTTCTCTCCCCAAGGGTCTAGGGCACATTCTGATTTTAGAGGGAGCCTGCATAGCTCACCACCCAACTTCACTTGGCCCCATTCTTTCCATCTACCCTGACATTAATACCAAATAATTTACCACCACTAGGAGGAGGAAGTCACAAGAGAAGAACTTGGGTTGCTAGACTGCAATGTCACGGCCCACCAGCCGGAGAAGCTGTGTCTCTGGACTCTTAACAGGTGCGGATGGGGGAGAAGGCAGCAACGTGAACCCCAATATCACACTGCTTCCAGGGACAAGGGGGGGGTTCCACTTGTCAGGTGCCCCACGTGTCAGGCTGGGAGGGCGGCACTGTGCTGCTATCCATCCACCCCACCCCCACAGTGCTCCCTCGCACCGCTCAGGGTGAAAGCCCAGAGGTATTTTCGAATAACACCATCATGTTATATGTCATTCAATGTGTAATTTCATGAAGAATGCAATGAAACAAACTGCGTTGAAATTTCTCTAATCTATCAAAAGTTATAGCCAAAAAAAAACCAGTGGGGCGGGGCAATGGTTCATCACCATGCCCACTGCCTGGGGAATTGCTCCGCCCACTGCATAGGAGGCAGTCCATCACAGTGGTGATGCGTTGGCCTCCAGCACAGGCTGATGTCAACCCTAGTGAGGCCACTGCAAAAGGTGAACATGAAAAGCACTGAGAAGTGATGACAAGACTCCCATTTATCAAGGACTTATTTGGCTCCATGAGATTTGCACAGTAGCTGTTTCTAAAGGGCTCGTATTCTCTGCTGGTCAAATTCTGCTGATCTGAATTGAAAGAAAGGTACTTAACATTGCCCTGAAGGAAACGTATGCAGAAACACAACTGCCTTAAACTCATGCAATAATAAACAATAATCCATAGACTGAAAGTGTTTTCCCCTCTTTGTCCTGATTTTAACTGTGACTTCCCCTCCTGCATGCAAGATACATGGCTAACTTTAAGGTTCTGCTTTTTATGAAATATTCAAAGCCTTTTACTTTACATAAAATAGTGCCAGGATAGGAAGGTCACCCGCCCTCGGTTTGCATCGCTCCTGTTCTAGTGCACAAAGGCAGAAGCGATACCAATCTGACGCAGCGGGGCAATAAAAGACCATGCCAAGGAATGTTCCCTTCCCTTGGAGAAGTTTAAGTCTGAATCAGCAGGTACTTGAGCATTTAAATCCTCCAGAGGAACCACTTCGCCAAGTGTCTTATCTAACTGCTAAAGGCAGGTGATTTCTTTGCAGCGTGAATAAGTCGCATCCAGTTCTTCTATTTACTTTATGATAAATCTTTTGGAATGTCTTATAAATAAAAATAAAACACGTGTATGTGTGTGCGCCTTGAAAGAGAGATGAGTGTTTTGGGGAGTCCACTGAACTCCAGTGGGCCCTATATTTCTGCGGGGGTCATTCCAGGACCCATTGTGGACATCATTACAGCAACTGTTATCCTGCACATGCCTGTTTTCGTCTGATCTTGGAAGCTAAGCAGGGTCAGGCCTGGTTAGTACTTGGATGGGAGACCGCCAGGGAATACTGGGTGCTGTTGGCTTATACCATAGTCTTTCGAGACTGAAGGTTGCCAACTACTACTGTGGACATCAGTGTCAGTGGATAATTAAATCCAGGGTAGGGGGATGCTGCACCACAATTACTGACCTGGGGGCACACTTGTCTCTGAACGTCACATGTGGCTTTCTGGCCTCCTCAAAAGCCTTGGGGACGTGACAGGAAGCACTTCCAGTCGCATCCAGGAGGTCCTCTAAATCCTTCAGCCATGGACTCCTCATCTACAGATATTCAAGTCAGCGGATGCCATGCCCACAACTAAGGATGGCCCACTGTGTTAGGCTTTCTCCAGGCACAAGGCACTATCAAAGTCAGGCACACTTAAATCCCAGTGCAGCAGGTAGCCCAGGATGTTGAGCACACACTTAGCTCTTTCCCACTGACATTAATAATCACGTGACGTACTTCTCTTTGGATGAATTGCGTCCACGCAGGGAAAAACAAAACATGATATTAAGCGTATGACTGGGAACAGTGTGCTTGTTTTTTAATGGGGTAAAAAGCCAGATTAAGCAACCTGTGGATGTGGACCATGGTGGGAGGGGAGGGGGTTAAACTTCTCCTTACACCAGAGCCCTGATCTGAATCAGACCTCCCCCTACTGCTCTTAATCCTGGAAAAAAGCCTTGTGTTCACACCAATGTGCCTCTTGCCCCGATCCCCTTGTGACCAAAGAACCGCCTGGGAAAAGGAAGGAAGGAAGGAAGGAAGGAAGGAAGGAAGGAAAGCATAGCTCACCCCTCTTCTGTTAAAATGGTTTTCTGTACCTTGATTTTAGGTAAGGCACTCTGGGGAATGTTGGCTAAACTCCCCCCCCCGATCTCTGTGTCTTCCCCTGTCAAATTTCTTTAGGATCAACCCCTATTCTTTTCTCTTTTTCTTCCCTAGTTCCTCCTTACACCCTTCTTGCTTGCTCTCATCTCCTCCTCTCCTTCCTGTCATCATCTCCCTCCCCCCCCCCGCCATCTACCCTTAAGCTCGGTTTTAAAGGCTGCTTCCAGCTTCTGCCTTCCCGGTGATCATGATCAGCTATCCTCTCTCCCAGCTGGAAACAAGCAGCAGCCAATATCATCATCAGCCAGCCAGCATATCACTTCACAGCTGATCAGTAGGGGAGTACATTTTTATTTGGGAAATAAAACAAAATAAAACCCATTTTAGTTTTAAAAAATTAAGTAAAGTGGTTTTTTTTTTTTTTTGGGTATATTGCTAAATATCACCAGTTTCAGCTTGTGCGGTGCTGACTGTCCATTCCTCAGTCTCTTCCACATATTTTCTGTTGGTTCACGTAGCGCAAGGTCTGCCGGGGTGCAACTCTGAAGGTGGGCACAGACTGAAGGGGCAGCTTCCGGCCTCAGCCTTAACTGGAAGGCCTCCTTCACCCTGCCAACAGGCCATGCCAGGAAGAATGGGCCCAGAAGTTTGCAGAAGGTACAACATCCAAGCAAGCGTTGGTGTGGCTCTGCCAGAGCTACAAGGGCCACACCCACCCTCAGCCATACCTGGAAGGACATGGATGGGCCTTCCTCACCCTCCTTCCACCCCATTCCAGCAAGAACAACCCAGAGCCCGTAAGCTTAGCTGTGACTCTGCAGGCACCATCAGGCAGCTCCTGACCTCACCCCACTATCCCGCTAACCTAACAACGCATAAAGTTGTATATAGTCTTCGAGTTAGGACAGACAAAAGAAAATATTTTTTCACTCAGTGTGTGGTTGGTCTGTGGAACTCCTTGCCACAGGATGTGGTGATGGCATCTGGCCTGGATGCCTTTAAAAGGGGATTGGACAAGTTTCTGGAGGAAAAATCCATTACGGGTTACAAGCCATGAAGTGTATGTGCAACTCCTGATTTTAGAAATGGGCTATGTCAGAATGCCAGATGCAAGGGAGCGCACCAGGATGCAGGTCTCTTGTTATCTGGTGTGCTCCCTGGGGCATTTGGTGGGCCGCTGTGAGATACAGGAAGCTGGACTAGATGGGCCTATGGCCTGATCCAGTGGGGCTCGTCTTATGTTCTTAACTACAATTCCCAGGAAGCCTTGCAGGTCTCTTGTTATCTGGTGTGCTCCTTGGGGCATTTGGTGGGCCGCTGTGAGATTCAGGAAGCTGGACTAGATGGGCCTATGGCCTGATCCAGTGGGGCTGTTCTTATGTTCTTATTACCAAATTAGCAACTCTCTACTGGAGGTAGACTGCATCTGGTTAAAATGGAATACTTTTCCAGTAATCGGTATTGTGTTTTGTTTTGTTTTAAATTAAAATTAAAATGCAAGTTGTATTTGAATAAAAACACCACATTTTGCATTTCTATTCAACATATTTAAATAAATAAATAAATCCCTTTTCAGCAGTGTCTCCATGCAGCTGTAGTTTTATCTACAGAGCCACCAGCCTCTACATCAGTGTCCAGGTTTGTGTGTGTGTGTGTGTGTGTGTGTGTGTGTGTGTTTGTCATATACTTCTAGCATTTCAACTACAAATAGTCAGCACTGCTGAGTATCCAGTTTCGAAAGGGAAACTGACAACGATTTGCCTGAGCAATACCGGGAGATGAGACAAACATTTTCTCTATTAAAACGGAAAGTATCGGAAACAAAGCCTGCAGCATGTCCTCCATAAACAGCTTGCCGAACAAAAGACTTGCCAATCTGAGTCAAAGACATACAAAGAGCAATTATTCTCTTCCACTCAGGACGTGAAAACTTGGGGTCATCCAATAAAGCGGAATGGCTGTGTTTTCAGAACAAACACACAATGCATAATTGAATTCTGGAATTCACCGCACTAAACAAAGATGGTCGTTCGTTTTGACAGCCTGGAAAAAAGATTAGCAGGGAGCCTGACCCCAACAAAAAGTCCTATACTATGAGGCAGCGGGATCGGTGCTGCCTCTGCTGCCCCCAGCACAGGAATTGTAGCTGCTGAAGATCTTCTCAGGGTAAGTGGACATTTGCTTCCTTACACTAGGTAAAGCGCAAGCAATTGCAATGGGGCTACTTATACATTCATGAGTGATATCGCTGGTGCAAATCCAAGTCATCCTGTGTCGGACTTCCAAGCCTGGGAATGGGGATAGATTATGCTGGTTGCTGCAAACACTCTTCCCACCCACCCCCCTCCTGGGCCTGACTCACCCCTTCCTCACCTTCCCCCACCTTGTAACACCCCCTTTACCCTGTTCCACCCTCGCCCACCTCCACCTCACAAAGAAACCCCAAACTGCCCTGTGTGTAGGGTCAGAAGAGCAGTGGTGTCACTAGGGGGTGCAGGGGCTGCGGGCTGCACAGGGGAGCGACATCACTACTGGCCAAAGTTTTTAAAAACTCTGTATTTTCAAATAATACCATTGTGTTATGTATCGTTTGGTGTGTAATTTCATGCAGAATGCAGTTAAACAAATCACAAAATAATCTATCAAAAGTTATAGCCAAAAAACCAGTGGAGGCAGGGAAATGGTACATCACCATGTCCATCATCTAGGGCAGGGGTGTCCAAAGTTTTTGGCAGGAGGGCCACATCAGCTCTCTGACACTGTGTCAGGGGCCAGGGAAAAAAAGAATTGATTTACATTTAAAATTTGAATAAATTTACATAAGTTTACATAAATGAATATATTAAAGATGAACTTATATGAATGAATGAAGGTCTTGCAATAGCTCAAGGCCTATAAAAGACCTTGCACAAAGCAAGGCTGGCCTTTCCTTTGCTGCCACTGCTGCATCACAGACGTGAAACAGCAAGCAGTGGAGGGAGCCCTCGTCCCACAGCTCATGCGAGAGGTCAAATAGTTGCCTCAGTTGCTGAGATCAGTTCCTCGAGCCAGTGCAGGCTCCAACAAATCTCCAGAGGGCCAGAGGCTCATTGAAGATTGGGGGCTACCTGAGGGTTGCATTGAGAGACCTCGAGGGCCGCAAGTGGCCCCAGGGCTGGGGTTTGGGCACCCCTGATCTAGGGCATTGCTCCACCACTGCATGGGAGGAAGTCCATCATGGTGGTGATCCTCTGGCCTCCCGCACAGGGTGACATAAACCCTAGTGACACCACTGCAGAAGAGTATACTCTCCATTTTATTCTTGTATCTTACTGTTATGGAGGGAAAAAAAATAGTATAAGCTGCTTTGGGCACCTCCTGGTATAAAGATTTCTAAAAAGTAAATGACAGCAAAATTTGACTCCATTCTCAGAGGCCTTTATCTCTGTGTATCAGATGCTGGTAACAAACAAAGGAGATATACAGTACTGTATCACAGAGGCATTTTTTAATACAAAAGCATGAACCAGTTTAAGTATATAGCCTATGTATACATGTGTATAATCTATTCCATACATAATTGTGTTTTTTGCAGTTTGAAATAGGAATAATCAGCATCATTAATCTTACACTTCCTCTACGACAAGGATGGATTTGTTTCTGAACATCCTGGGCCAAGCTGTCTGTTATTAATACCCTAATATCTCCAAGTTCCTACTGCAAATACTGCACTGAGCTGACCTCTTGAGTAGCTATGATACGCTTGGGCTATAATCCTATACACACTTACCTAGGAGTAAGCATCATTAAGCTCTATGGGACTTACTTCTGAGTAGACATGCATAGGCTTACCCTATTAGTGTTTCACAAATCCAGTCTTGTTCTTATCACATTTTGGCAAAAGTATGACAGGTTGAGACTAATTATTTGCGCGGGTTCCCTTCCAAGCACTCACATGGATGGCAAAAAACGCACTATAGCAAATCAATTTAAAAAACAAAGTTTCTTTGCTCAGGTGATTTAAAAACAGCCTTGCTGACCTTTTGACTCTAAGATAAGAGTCATTTAAGAAGACAATCCATCACCCAGTCCTGTAAGAGCTTAGAAAGCTTCGCTCAGCCCCTCCCTTCACCAATGCAAAGCGATCACCTTTCTTTCACGTGCTCAGGGGGAAGGGAGGGGTCACCTGGAGAGAGAAGGATTGATGGATTGTCAGCCAGCTGCCCCCCCCTCTCTCATTAAGGAGGCTATTGTTACTGTTCAGTTTTTAAAACTGATTTTATAGGGGTGCATTTTTCCCCTTCTCCAGAGATCAGCACATTCCTTCTCATTTGCAGGGGCCATTCATGTTGAGTCAAATCCGTGTATAAAAAATCCTTGTTTCAATAGGCTGGACCTGTAATTCGAATCTCTCTCTTTTTAAATTGGAAAGATCAATTCTTTTCAAAACAAACCTGGACAAGAATGAAAGGCAATTTGGTGACCTTCATGGCAACAGTGTTGCCATGTTAGCTTAATGTTAGCTTTTTAAAAAAGAACTCTGAAAGCATGTACCTTTCCATAAACCTTTGAGATCCAAGTTCAGGAAGGGTTCCCAACTCATGTTTGAACTCAAGCTTTCAAATGGAACATTCATGAGTTGGTTAATAACATTGTAACTGACAATGAAAGTGGATTAAAAAACAAGTGACTGCCACTCACCTTTTCTGCCGATTGTGCCGTGCCAAAAAAGATTGGAATAAAGGCTAACCAAATGATACAGGTTGTGTACATTGTAAATCCAATTGGCTTGGCTTCGTTGAAGGTCTCTGGCACACCTCTTGTCTTAATTGCATAAACAGTGCATGTTACCATTAAGAGAATACTGTATCCAAGAGAACAAATGAGAGAGAGATCGGAGATGTCACATTTGAGAACCCCCCGGGCATTTTCGGGATCCAGAGTCCTCTGCTCTCCATAGTCCACTATGATATGCGGTGGATCGATAGCAAACCAGACAAAGACTCCTAGAAGCTGTACGGATATGAGGCTGAAGGTGATCACCAGCTGGGAAGCTGGGCTGATGAATTTTGGCGCCGTGACCGATTTTTTCCCTTGCTCAAATATTCGGTGGATTCGGTTTGTTTTGGTGAGCAAGGCTGCATAACTGAAGCACATGCCGAGCCCTAAAAAAATCCGCCGCAAAGAGCAGATGGCAGTGTCTGGACTGGCGATCATTAAAAAAGTGATGGAGTAACAGAGGAAAATCCCAGTCAAGAGGACGTAGCTGAGCTCGCGCCCCGAAGCCCTGACGATTGGCGTGTCGTTGTGGCGGACAAAGGTCACGATGACAAAGGTGGTTGCAATGATCCCAAATATTGCTATGAAGACGGGCACGATCGCCCACGGCGAATGCCACTCCAGCTTGATGATGGGAATGAGCTGGCAGTCGGTGCGGTTGCTCGTGGGTCTCTTATCAAAGGGGCACACTTCACAGGTGACCTCGTCCACCTGGTAATGGTAGCCCTCACAGCGCTCGCAATGCCAACAGCAAGGCACTCCCTTGACCATCTTCTTCCTTTCCCCAGGCTTGCACGGCAAGCTGCAGACTGACATTGGATGTGTTTGCTCTCGGTTACCCCACTGCATGTCTTCTACCTACAGTTTTTTTTATATATATATATAAGAAAAAAAAATTAATGAGCCTTTCATTTTCTCCCATTCATAATATCCTAATCCTGGTCACAGGTTTGTCATAAATCACACTGTGCAGACAGTAGAAATGCCGTTTACCTTGATAAGAAACCCATTTTTTTCCCCTCTTCTATTGACTTTATGAAACTGTTAAACGATCACACCCAATAAATCATTCATGCCACGGGCTTGATGAGTGTCATTAGTTTCTATTTATCTCTTTACCAACTCTGACCAAACTGACGTTGGTAAAAAGATTTATCGACTCCAGGCTAGTTTTGAGGTAAGGCGTTCTGTTTAAAAAAAGGAAGTTATGAGCTAATCACATGCAAATATAGTTCTCAAACATTTAATTAGAAAATAATGGCGTGTGGGTTTGGAATTAATTTCTATTACAGTCTGAGGACAGAGTTAAAAAAAAAATCTCAGTATGCTGACCCTGAAAGAGCAAGGACTCTAGATAAATTAGTGACTTTTGATCATCTCTGTTATAGAAGTATGAAGACGGAGCGCATGCCTTTCCACCTTTCAAATCGGTCTCAGGCTGATTTTAGACCAGTACACCTCTACTGCAGTCCCCCATGTTTTGTTACATAGAATAATATTACTTGTTCTAGTGCATCAAACCTCCGCACTTTGCACATAATGGTTATTTATGGTACATACAATCAACTGCTGAGCCAAGTGTTTTCAGGCTACCTGGTAGGGAACTTGGGGTTTTTCTTGGCAGCTTATTAGGGGGTTATCTTACAGACAAGATAAATGTTGTCCTGTGATTTTTAAAGGCTGTGATCCTTCCTAATGGTCTATTAGAGCAGGGATCTTCAACCATTTTCGTGCTATGACTCTGACAAATAAATTAGGTTTGACACTAGGAGCCCACCGCTGATTCCACCCCCTTCCTGGGACCCCATGAATTTCATGCCCCACCTCCTACCCCTGTTGCTGCCAGCCTCATTTCTCCTACCTCTTGTGTCTTCACAACAACCCTGTGAGATAGCAACCAGGGCAGGGTCAGACTTAGGAATCGTACAGCAAGACAGCGAGAAGGGTTGTGCAGGATTCTAAATAAATGGTTGGCAACCTTCAGTCTCGAAAGACTATGGTATAAGCCTATAGCACCCAGGATTCCCAGGCGGTCTCCCATCCAAGTACTAACCAGGTCTGACCCTGCTTAGCTTCCAAGATCAGACATGTGCAGGGTAACAGTTGCAGGATTCTATCAAGAACTCAATTATGATAAGGCAGCACCATTATTGAATTGGATGCAAGCCCTTTCTTGCACAGGCTTTGAAAGGTTGCCATGAACCACCAAATGAGGCTTCATTGACCCCACTGGGATGACAACTCACAGGTTAAAGTACACCACATTAGAGGGCAAAAGGATGAGATATGGATATGTTAATTAATAATACCATCAATAAATAAGATAAGTAGTGGCAGACAATATTCCTGTAAAGAAAACTTGCTCATCATTACCAGTCTTCTCCTATGCAAAGCCATAGTACCTTCATAATATCGTATAATATATAGTATAGTACATAGGTGGGTACTTTCTAAGGGTATTCCTGCTTTGCTTAGGTCAGCATTTCTCAGCCTTTGTTCCCAACTTTGCATGGTCCACCTATAGGAAGCATCATCAGAAGTAACTGGCAATGATGACATCCCCAGTTACTGCTGGGTTGGGAGTCCAGATATGACACAACAAAGGTGCCGTGCATACCACCGGACACCACCTCACTTACCACCATTAGTACGCATACCACTGGTTGAGGAACACTGGCTTAGGACAGTGGCAAATCCCTGCCATATTCAGAAGCTTCTACAACATGCAGGAGGACCAAGCCTGGATTTTCTCAACAAATAAGCCAATCTGGAAAGAGTTCATTGTAGACGGTCTTTGAATTCCTTGCGTTGGGTTGGTTTAAAAGAAATATTGCCAAATGTACATTGTACACAGTGATACTTCCTATAACTCTGGGTATGTTCTTGGAAAGCAGACCGCTACGTAAAATAGTGCTAACAAAGCTGTTTACAAAGTACTGTACTCCCCCAGTGCATTAGGCTGGAGCCTGCTGTCCAACTGACCTCCCTGGTCATCATTTCTCCTACTTGGCAGCAGTTGAAGATGATGGGAGGAACTACTCCAAGGAGGATGAGCAGTGACTCCTCCGTGAGAACTGCAGGCTTCTCGTTGAAGGAGGTATAGCGGGTGGGTGGCTTGCTACCAGGAAATGCTTCAGTAGAGAAAAGAGTGGGCAAGGCAGCCCCATTCCAGCCAGAATGCAGGCACCCCCCCCAAATCCATGGGGGTTCTGTTCCAGCCACCCCCATGGATATGGAAACTGTGAATATGGGGGAACCCTATGTAAAGCATTGTACAATGCACCCATGCTCACACACCGCTGCGGCCACTGTCTTCATTTTTCTGTACCCTACTTTTCTTTTATTTTCTTGCTTTACCCAAGATGAGTTTCTTACTAACACAGGAACATGACATGCAAGCAAGGAAGCCTGCATACAAGAGGGAGGAGACTAACTGATCATTAACAGGAAGTAGGACAGTTCCTGCTTCCTGTTAATGTTTGGGCTGTGCCGTCTAGTGTGCAGGCTGCCTGCATCACATGTCATGGTCCCCAGTTAAGCCATTTCTGCTCAATGTTGCGTATATGCAATAGGGACCAAATGTGTACACCTGTGGGCCGGGCAAAAATGGGTTAAGCAAGAAACTGTTTCTGCGTTAAGAAAGAAAATCAAAGAAAGTACAGAAATATGAAGGTAATGGTTGCAGGGGCTATTGGGGGGGGCTGCAGAAAACCACGGATAAGTGAAACCATGGATACTGGATCCGCGCATGCAGGGAGACACATGTACGCTGCTCTCACTGGTGCAGAGCAAGCCAGAATAAGCAGCTTCTGTTGGCTGGAAGCACAGCACAACAGCTGTATTTTCTGCACTGAACCTTTAAAAGGTTTTGCGGATTTTAACCTTTTCCTTATTTATAACGCTATAAAAATTTCACCCAGGACAAACAGCACTATAACAGTACAACATTACAGAAAGCGGGAGAGGACGTATCACTACGCTGCTAACCTGGCCATAAATGCAAAGGAAAAGCGAGTGTGTGCAGGGAAAACAAGGTGTTACCTGGTAGGAATTTTTAAATAACTGAGGACCCAATCGTGAACAGTGTGTGCCGGCTTACCACCAGCATGCACTGTTGCAAGCGTGCCGTAAGGCATGTTTGTGGGCCCTAGCACCGGGCGAGCACTGGGCTATTGCCAGGCTGCCACCAGAGCTCCACTGCTCAGTGCTTGCACAGACCGCTGAGCAGTAGAGAGGTAAGTGGGGGCATGGGGGAGGCTGGGAGGGAGGGGGGAGGCAGGCAGAGGGTGGGGAGAGAGTAGGGAGGAGGTGTTCCAGGGAGGGAGGTGGGACAGGTGGAGCAAAGCTGCACCGGATCCAAAGTCTGCGTGTTGGACTCACCGCCGACCTTTGGGTTGGCAGTGAATTGAGTAGCCCCATCGTGGGGCTACTTGCCTTACCTGGGGAAAGGGGACAAAAATCCCCTTCTCCCAAGGAGCCGCTGGCAGCTGTCCAGAGTGTGCAGGATGCAGCAGCAGCCATTTTCGGCGCCACTACAGCCCTGCGCGCTGGGCAGCTCATGATTGGGCTATGGGTATGTACATAATACAGGCATATACAAGAGTCAGAACAATGTGCTTGATTAAAGCAGTTGTTAAAGTTTATCCTGGCACATACTTCTACCCCTGAGGGAAATCACAATATGGGTAACACCAAATTTATTATGTACTCACTTTAGCATCTAAAACCCAGAAGGGAGGCAAAAATTGGGGGGGGGGGGCTTATTGCACTGATTGTTTCTATCTTGAAAAATCAGGTTAAGAAGGGGTAATGACAATTGTACGCTTGTTGGCAGCTTTTGTTGATTCAAGGTGGTTTATCAACACTCTCTCTCTCTCTCTCTCTCTCTCTCATTGTCTCGACAGACAGACAGACAGACAGACAGACAGACAGACAGACAGACAGACAGGTAGGGAAGGAAGGGAAGGAAGGGAAGGAAGGGATAGATAGGTAGGTAGGTAGGTAGGTAGGTAGGTAGGTAGGTAGGTAGGTAGGGAAGGAAGGAAGGAAGGGATAGATAGATAGATAGATAGATAGATAGATAGATAGATAGATAGATAGATAGATAGATAGATCATCAGTGCTTCTCACACTCACCTGGCCTGCAACCCCCCTCTCCAGAACTTAAACCCAGAAATGCATCTCAGAAGGCTCTAGCAGGGCTTCTGGTGTGCAGGGAGGTAGCGAAGTGCCTCCCCAAGCCTTAGAATGCCTCCTTCCTGACGCGACTGGAAGATTCTTCCAGTCACATCCAGGAGGTACAGTGAGGCCCTCCTGACCCGTGTTGGGTCAAATCCATGGGTCCTAAAGCCACGGATAAGGAGGAACGACTGTACATCACCATGCAATCAGGAACCTTCATGGATAAATCCATCCCTCTCATCAGAGACCCACCCCAGATTTGGTTCTGCTGCCTTGTGAGTGTCCCAGTTACAGTTACTTGGTATCTCCAAAGAACGTATTCCTTTTCCAGCTTCTAGAAGCAAAGCATAGCTTTTGAACAATAACTAAAAATGTAAAGAGGAACACTGAATCTTTTTTTCATTGTTCTGACCGGCCGAATGAAACGGGTATGCAATTCTTTTAATCTTCTCCTTGGCAGTATTTCACCAAATTTCATCCAAAGTATTGTCATTGCACTTAAGCGAAAGGATCTTCCCAGAATGTTTACAGTCGTTAAATACAATCTGAAATGTTCCACAGGTTACACATTCCAGTGGCAGCCTAGGCAATAAATCTCCATCTCGAGAAGGTCAGTAGTAATGATTCATAAGAACATAAGATATAATAGTTTTCATTCCACTGCCTCTGACAAATAAACTATGTAACGTATAATTCACATTATGACACCCTGCTGGTAGAGTGTTGGAAAACATTCTGGGTGAATAAGATTGCTCCTAATTTTTGGAAGAAAAAGGATTTCGACAGCCCTGGGCTATTATGGAAAGAGTAAGGAGTAAAATGCGGAGTTTCGAACTGAAAAATGTGTGAATAAGAATGGAAGATATTTAAGAATGGTGACGATATTTGGGAAAGGGGGTGTTTGTGGGAATATTTCATGCTTGTATTCTATTTAGTTGACCTTCTCAAGTGACTGGGCTCATGGGAATTATATTCTCTCTCTTGCCAACTCTCCCCCAAAAGATTAAAATATATTCTTTTCTCACACGGCTCTGGCAGAGCTCATGCTCCACTGGTGCACACTGTCGCAAAAGTGCCATAAAACACTTTGCAACAGTGTGCCTTCTGACAGTGCTGGCATGAAGGCCAGAGCCCTCCTGCTGCCGCCGGTGCAGAAAGATGCCCACTGGATCAGGTAAATCTGGTGCGGGGGGGAGGGGCAACAGATGCAATGGAGCAAGGGAGGGTGGGTGGATCAGGTCTGCGAGGGTTGTGAGATTGTTGGTCCTGGCACAAACCATATCCTAACCCCTTGTTGGCCTGATCTGCCAACACCAATCAATGTGGATTTGTGCCAGCGGTACAGGTTCGAGTTTACCCATTGAGCCTGCTACGGCTTATCCCAGGACAAGGCAACAAATGTTCCCTTATCCTGAAGAGACTTCCAGCAGCTGAAATTCCCCCATGGGATGTAGCGTATCACTCACTGGCATTCGCTGCAGGGGAATTTAGTTAGGATTGGGCAGTTTCAACAGGACAGAGGCAGGTGTCCATCTTTTTGGAGTTCTTTGAAATTAAACCCAGCATTTATCAGAATTGCAGAATATCTGTTTGTCAATGTCTCTGGGTATAGGAGAGTCACCTCTAGTGTCCCTCTTCCGTTACACCTTCCCAATTCCTCTATGTCCAAGGGAGGGCAGGTTCATTAAAGCTTCCCCATTATACGTAATCAATATGTCTTGATGACCCCCCCCCAAATGATTCGAGGAATCTAGAAAGTATCCCAAGAAGGGGACCAGAAACCACACATTTACACTGGAGCTATGAATGAATAGGATTGTTCTGTAAGTCAGTCAATGGGAGGGAAATGGCAGAGTTTAGAGGAACTCATTCCTTGTGAGAAGATAGAGAAAAAATACGGAGCTAGTCAAATACCATGAACATTTATAATGGTAGAGTGATGACAGAGACGAGAAAAAAATGGGCGTGGTCAATCATAATCCACTTCTTTGATAAAGATAAGTATTATCCTGAAACAGTTACTGAGATGTTTAAGATACCTGCTACATTTGCAGAACAACCTCCACACCTCCTTTCTCCCTTATTTTTAGATTTGAGTCTGCCATTTCTCATCAGTAACTCAGAGCACAAGACAAACCTGCTTCAAAATCTATATTAATTGTCCAGAATGCAGCTTTGGGGTCAATATATGTGAAAATAAATATCCCTGGTGAGAGCAGTACAGTTATGAAGATGGTTGATGATGAAGGATCAACTAATAGCTTGTGGGAGATCTAGACGTTGCCCAGTTCAATAGCATCTAAGTTCACTGTGTCTCAGTTAACCCATTTATTCAGGACTAGATTCTGCATACATCTTACCATCAACACATCAGGAGGATATCAGAGTGATACATACTTAGCCTGAAACACTGAATGTTAAAAAGCTAGCATTAGGAATATTTAAATTGTAATCTTCTCAGATGTTGCAACAGTGGTGTAGATAAGGAGGGTGGGGCAGGTCCATTGTCCTGGGTACTATATGCTTTGAAGAGGTGTCAAAGAGGTGCCTTTCAGAGGTCTTAGGGCTTGATCCAGAACAGTGTGCGCAGGCGCACACTGTCACAAATGTGCCATAAGGTACGTTTGTGAGCCCTTACTGTAGGCTCAGCACTGGAGCTAGTGCAGTGCTGGGCCCACCTTCTGCCCCCTGGCAGCTGCTCAGACCTCCTGGTGGCAGAGAGGTGAATGGGGGTGTTGGGGGAGGCAGGGAAGAGGTTTTCCAGGGTGGGGGGAGGTGGGCAGAGGGTGAGGAGGAGGTATGGCAGGAGGGAGCAGGGCGGGAGGGAGACAGGACAAGTGGAACTTCGCTTCACCGCATCCAGAGCCCTGTTTCGGACCACGCAGTCTGACACGGGACTCTTCGATTCTGCGCTGGTTGAAGAGCCGCTGCAGAATCAACTAGCCCCATTGCAGGGCTATTTCCTTATTTGAGGGGGCGAAAATCCCCTTCTCCCGAGGAGGCGTCAGTGGCTGCCCAGGCTGCATTGTATGCCGTGGCCACCATTTTGGTGCCGCAGCAGTCCTGAACTCCAGGCAGCTCAGGATTGGGCTGCCCGAAAGGCACTTCCATTTTTGTTTTTGTTTTGCAAAAAACAAGTGCCTTTCGGAGGCCTCCAGGATGACAGGTTCAGGGGTGCATATGGGGGTGCTAAAAATATATGCCCCCTGGGTGACAGATGGCTTAACTATGCCATTGTGTTGCAACTGCTCAGGTTTGGTGCTTCTGTGCTTCTTCACTTCCAAAATTCTTTCTCTCCAGTAAGCAGGGGGATCAGTCTATTTTCCTTCTTCTTAGTGATTTTCCTTTTCAAAAGAAGAGCCTTTCGTCAAGAAGAAAGCCAGCATGGGCCAAAAGGAAAAAAAAAAAACAACTATTAAGTTTCAATTTAGCAGAGAAGACTAGACGCCTTTCCTTCTGATATGGAAGCTTCTCTTGTGGGATTCTATTTTCTATATGAAAAAAAAAAAACCGCTTTCAAGAAAGTGATTCTTGCCCACCCTCACATTAAAACTGAGTTGGGGGAGTCACATAAGAGAAAAGAACTGCAGTAGATATTGAACCAACCCTGAGGAATGCCTGGCTTTCTTTAGATGATGTCCTAGAACACAAACCAGCAGAAGCCTGCAACTAAATCACCTGTTATAGTGAAAGCAATTCAGCAAAAGTCAGAGGCAACTCAGCCAGAACAAGTAGTACTTTTTATCATGTTTTTATTGTGTGCTACACAAGATTTTTGTGGTTGTCTGACTGCTGTTCCACATGGCTATTTTCATCTGTGCTCTGTTTCTCTACAACAGGGGTCTCTAAACTTTTCGCCCGAAGGGCCGCTTCAAATATCTGGCACAGTGTCGAGGGACGGAAGAAAAAATAAATATAAAATTTAAATAAATACATTTGAGATGGAACTTTGATGAATGAATAAATGAATGGGCTGAAATGTCCAGGACTTCTCCAAGCACCAACACAGTCCAAGAAATAAGGCACACACACTTAAATGAACCCTCATTCCCCCACCCCACAAGCACAACTCTGGTTGTGTTTGGTCAACTGGGCCAGAGGCTCTCAGGGGATCAGAGGCTGGTGGAGGGCTGGGTAGAGGCTCACCACGGGCTGCATCTGGCCCCCTGGGCCGAGGTTTGGAGAACCCTGCTCTACACCACTGAGAATTCAACACTCACCCTCTTTCAATTACATTATACAGGTATTCCCCCCGTTTCCACCGGAGATGCGTTTGTGGCCCCGCCGCAGATACAGGAAACCGTGGATATGAGGGAACCCTATTTCTGTGGCCCCACACACCCCCTCGTGCCCATTATCTTACATTATCAGCAGAAAGCTTATAGCAAGACAAGCAGGCAGGCAGCCTGCAGCTAGAGGGGATGACTCAGTAAACATGCCCCCTGTTTCCTGATAATGTTTGCTTAGTCATCCCTTCTAATTACAGGCTGCATGTCTGCTTATAGCATCTGCTTAAAGCAAGGACAAAATTCCTTAGCACGACTATAAACAACATAAACAAAGGTAATGGGTTCAGGGGGCATGGGGGCAGTGGATAACTAGTTCCCTTATGTCACCCTTGTGTCCTTGTGTCATCTCATGTGTGTATGTAGGCTTGTGAGTGTATTGTCTTTGGGGCATTTCTCCATAGATGGCAGGGGTGTCTGTTGCGGTGCTGCTCATTCCTAATGGCTGGCAGGGAGACATTCCCCCTAGTAGTTATTGGGCCTGCCCCCTAGGCTCAGTTCACCCATAGTGGTCCTTCTTTGGCTGTTGGCGTTGGGCTGGGTGGATGCAGTGATTCGCTCCTTGGGCATCAAACCAATGCTGCACTAATGATGTGCTGATGTTGCACTGATTACCACAATATTCAGCAGCTGAACGAATATTCATCAGTGGGTGATCAGAGTTTCCATGGACACTGCTGGCGTTACTGGGAATGGCTGCCCTAGTGTTACTGGGAGGGTGCTGACATGGTGTTGCCTTGATGAGTTTAGGACAGTGGTTCTTAAACTTAGGGGGGCCATCATCCATCTCATCCTGGGGGGGTCGCATCTCGACCCACCTTTGGGGAGGTGGCATCTCGACCCACCTTTGGCAGCTGCCCTGACATTGTGCTGGCCCAGGAGGCCTCAGAAATGGCTCTGGCAGTGACTTCTGAGTCTCTTCCAGATACATTTGAGAAAGTCCCTTCCAGAGTCATTTCTGAGGCCAGTAGAGGCCTCTGAAGGCCATCCTGGGCCAGCACACTGGGGCAGCTGCTGGAGGCGGATCACAGCTGGAAGAGGTCTGTCGTTGCATTCATTTGGTTCCAATTTGGAGCCTGATGGGCACAAAGGCTAGTAGGCCCACCTTCCAACCCACCTTATCATCAGGTTGCAACCCACCAAGTGGGTTGCGACCCACATGCTTTGAGAAGCACTGACTTGGCTTAGGATACGATGGCTGTTGAGGCAGAAATAGTATTGGGCCATAAAATGGATTGCAAAGAACATGGTTTCAAAAAGCCATATTAAAACAAATCTGTTAAAATGGGACTGGTCTGCTGCTCACAGTTTGAAAAAGCATAATCAAAATCGTCTAAGTGTTTTATTTGATTTATAATTTGGTCTAATTTACAGCCCCGAAAACGCATACGCTAAACATAAAACATAGAGCCCTCTGCCACTTAATACAAAGAATGAGGGGGGTCAAGACAGACATTTTGAATTAAGTGTGCCGCTTGATCTCTAATGTAATTTATTACATTAAAATAATTACATAGAAAATAATTTATTTTGTGAAACCTAAACTAACAGGAGGGCATGGGCTCACCGTGTTGCGCATAGAGGTTAATAAGCACAGTGACCTTTTGGGCTCCTTTGCAACCATTAAACTGATAAATAGTGTGCTCCACAGTATTCAAAGCACCAGCAATAGCCATGCACAGTAGTAGCTTATTCTCATAAAAGTCAGAGCAGAGGCAGTTTTGTTAAAATCTGTAAGGTTCCTCTGTGATGAGCATCCAAACAAGACTGACTGACTTGTCCTGTTCTGTCTGGATTTTGAGGTGGGATAGAATGCGAATGCATTTATTTATTAAATTTATATTCTCTCTTGGAAAACCCAAAGAGGTGGCCCATCATCCCTTTCACATATGCTGTGGTCATGTCGTGTTATTGCATGTATGGGCGGGGTGAAGTTTTCAATAATATCAACATAGCGATCATTGATTGTACTGATTTGTATGTTAACTTTCTATCTAACTTTTCAGCACCTTAGCAGCTGCAATGCCCATTGAGGTAAGGGAACAAACATTTCCTTACCTTGAGGAGGACTCCGTGACTGCCCCAACACCACAGGATGCAGCGTGTGCCCCACTGGCACACCAGCATCAATGCTAGAAAGTTGGATAGGATATAGGTATCGGATTACCTATAACATGGAGATTAAGTATGGGTCATAGTGAATGGACTCTGTGTTACCACAAGAGCAAAAAAAACAGATATACAAAATTGGAAGGAAAGAAACCAACCAACATGTGCTCAATGGATGGACGGCCTCTTGAGTTTATTGGTTTTCAAACGAATGGCATATCAATGTCAGTTACGATCGGATATATTTGAGACTCTCTGAAGGCCATTCCTCAACAGGTATCCATAGCCACGTGAATTATGTTTTCCATATTTAAGGTTTCCAATATTTAAATAATCTCCTCCTCCAATGGAGTCTTCCTCCTGAGAAAACCCTTCTGTCATAGAAAGGGAACCTTTGTACTCAGTCCTTTAGGTTGCGATGTTCCATAAATGTCAAATGCAACTCCTGAAAGCAAGTCACTTGGACCGTTTCAGAAATGAGTCTGAAACCATCTGGGCAAAAGAAAACTTAATTCATTTTAAATCACAGGAAGAGCCCTGGGTTCAGTCCTCAACACAGCTTTGATATCTCAGGAGACAGGCTGGTTGTAGTTACATGCTGAAATTACAAATGTTTAACTGGGGCAGCAGATAGGAAGCAAGTCAAGGGCAACCAATCCATCAGGATGCAAGCAGAGGCAGAAATAAAAGCTGCCAGGAATCTGGATTGACAGTCAGTTTCATTACTGTATTTGCCAAGGTTTCGAAGAACAGCCAGTGCCCCTCCATCTGATATGTGTCTACTGATTGAATATTAGTTGTCACACTTGTGCTTTTCTGACAGTCTTCCTGCCTGGAGCTTCAGAAAGGTAATATTCTCTGATAAGAGTTCTAGTCATTCTCCTTTTTAATACATGATTTCAGTAATGTTCCATTTCTAAATCAAGCATGCGTATATTATCATGCTTTCCAGAGCTTCCCATAAAAAAGGCATGGGGGAAGTGGACAAAAAAGCAAAAAAAAAAAAAAAAAAAAAAAGCACCACATTTACATATGGGAAAATAAAAGCTTAGGACCCCCCAGCAAGAAGGAGAACAGAAAACACAGAGAATAATGCAGAGAACATAGGAAAAGTCCTGTTGCATCACGCCAAAGGTACATCTAAATCCAGGGTTTCCCAAAATATGGCTTATGACCCACTGATGGGTTGAGAGCCCACGTGCGATGGGTCATGAGCACCCACACGTTTGAGTGTTTGGCTGCAAATTCTGGAGCCTTCTGGAATGGGGGACTGGCCCAGCAACACTGCTGGCTGGATTGACTTACCTGGTGCCTCCAGAACCCTTTTCCGGGTCACGCCAGGCCATGCTATTGGCCTCTGTGGGCCTCAGAAACCTCCAAAAGCTACATTCAGTTTTTGGAGGTAATGTCTGGTTTGACCGGAAGTAGTTTTTGTATGCTTCTGTGAGCCATTCTGAGGTGACCAGAAGAGACCTCTGGTGGCACTAAGTAAACCGTTGGAATGGCTCCGAAGGGGAGCAGTCACGTGCATGCCGTGGGGACGCTCTCTGCAAAACTTAGTGTTCTGCACCCGCTCTAGCTATGCCACTGGGTCAGGTGCACATTTTGTACTTGGACATCTGCAGACTCGTGAGATTCTGTCCCACCAGCACTGATTACAAACTTCCTTATCCTCTCTGTTGGCTTTAGACTCTACTTAGTCGCAGAGGCAGGTAATCCTAAAGCTCTGCTGTTTATCTTCTGCTCACAAGAAGAAAAGGGTTTGATCTAGGGGCAACAGTTGGGAGATAACAGTGAGCGCAGGATGGAAGAAGAAATTGAGAAGTAGAATCAGGGATGAATAACAATGCGGTCGCAAAGCTCTTTGCCTCCAAAGCAGCTGCAGCCCAGGCCGCTATGCTATTTAACTGAAGAAGCGCACTGGGAGAGACACATTTGGAAGAGAGAGCGCATAAGGTTACTGAACCAAAATCTCTGCCAGCTGCCTATTAGTTTTCAGGTAGAGACGGAGTGCTTTGTTTCGTATGGCACTCCAGAAGTAATTTCCATTTGACTCAATTAATAGGTTAGCATCTGTGTAATTTTACAGCCCTAAACTGCGGTGGTGCAACCAGGCCTCATGGCCTGTGCTGTGTCCAGTGCAGCTTAGGAGGTGGCTGGAGGTCTCCTTAGAGTAAGGGAATGTATTTCCTCTTACCCCAAGTAAAGCCCCAACCATCCCTATGAAGCTTCTCAGATCCGCTCCACTTATTTAACTGGTGCAAATCCAGGAAGCAGTGTGTAACGCTGGGTTGGCCGAGAGGGGGCTTAGAATATGGTGCCGTTGTTGATCCCAACACCTCTTCGGACAATCCTTCCTCATTCCGCCCTCCCATGACCAAATATGCCCCCTCCCCTCCTCCAAACCGTCCTCCCGCCACCCTCCCCACGCCCGGTGCAATCCTACCTGCTCTGTCTGGCGCTGGGCTAGGATGTGGCACTGACAGGCCGGCACAAGCTTTTGGGTTGGTGCTTCCAGATCTTGCCATAAAGCAAAAGTGCTTTATGGCATGTTCGCGACACTCAGAACCAGCGCAGAAAGGGCTGTGCTGGCTTCAAGGATTGTGCCTGCAGTTGCCATTAATGCACACAGATTCAGGGCTGGGGGCATTCTTTTAAACAGAAAGGAAGAAACAAAGGTCCTTTTCTACATTGTCCATTTCTATCTGTGTTCTTTATGGCACACTGCTTTCCCATCAAGACTCTCCTCAAGGAACTTTAAGTCAAGTTTCCAGAGGCCTCAAGTGTCGCCTGCACAGTGCGCTAAAAGCATTTTCAATTGCCCCATCTCATCTGATCTCGGAAGCTAAGCAGGGTCAGGCCTGGTTAGTACTTGGATGGGAGACCTCCTGGGAATACTGGATGCTGTAGGCTTATACCATAGTCCTTCCATGCCCGATCTCATCTGATCTCGGAAGCTAAGCAGGGTCAGGCCTGGTTAGTACTTGGATGGGAGACCTCCTGGGAATACTGGGTGCTGTAGGCTTATACCATGATATCTGAAGCTAAGCAGGGTCAGGCCTGGTTAGTACTTGGATGGGAGACCTCCTGGGAATACTGGGTGCTGTAGGCTTATACCATAGTCTTTCCAGACTGAAGGTTGCCAACCAAAAGACTGAAAAGAAAGGGGCTGCATTTTCATAGAGGATAAGAAGAGCCCTGCTAGAAAAAAGCCCATCTAGTCTGGCGTCCTGTTTGCCACAGTGACCCAGGCACCTTTAAGAAGCCACACGGAAGAGAGAAAAATCATTAGAGCCCAATCTGCACTAACAGTCTATTGTCCCATCTCATGCTCCAGGCTGGGGCTTCCCTCCAATTGGAGGAGACTGGCTGGGGCAGGACTGAGCTCACTTGAGGCATGCATTTTCTCACCTGAGCTCCGTTTGACCTGGCAGCTTCACCTGCCCTCCCACCCTCTATACAATCTGAGAGTACCTGGTTGCTCTTTTGAAGGCCAGGTAGGAATTTTTTGCAATCCCGATCGGCCTTAGTTGGCCGTTCTCTCACCTGCCCCAGACTGGCTAGGGTGAGTTATGGGTTTAAATGGCTAGGCAATCATTGGTCAGTTCATTTCTTAGTCAATTGGCATGACGTGTGTGGGGTTGTGTAGGGAGTTTTTTACATCTGGTGTCCAATCTGAGGCAGCAAGGTCAGGGGTGGGCCAGGACCGCTCTTATGGTGCCTGACCAGCTGGCAAGCTCTTGACCGAACTGTGAAAGCTTTTCAAGACTCGTCCTGCAGGCTGAGCAGTTCAGCTGCCCTAACCCTTCAGGGGCGACGAGGATGGCTAACTCAGATGTTGGACTGGACTTCATCTCGAGTTGGGTGGTTTGCCCTAAGATACTTGCGGGGGAGGTAGACGACTAGAGTAATTTCCTCTTAGTGCACGCTGGGAGGTTGGCTTTGATAGTTAAACCAGCCCTGCTGCATTTTGTTGTTAAACTTGTTAATAAAAGTGGCCCAGGTGAACTCCAAGCTGCAGTCTGGTGTTTTATTGGTGGGTGTGGGGTAAAGGCATACCCTTCTTCCAGCATTTGGTATTTACAGGCATGCTAACACTGGACCCAGATGCAGCGCATACCATAGCTAGCAATGGATGTGTCCTCATTACTTCATCTAATTTCTTTTATAGCCTTGTGATGGGGGAAACTGCATTCTCAGAGCATTCAGAATTGAAGCCAGAACTGTCTGGAGAATTGAAAGGTGTGGTCTTGGTTTTTTGTAATGGGCACATGAAAAGCAGCAGAACTCACATGCACCTCCACTGACACTTTGATTCCTCTTCTCCACAATGTTGTTAATGTTGTTGCACCACCCCATCCCCCCTCCCTATTCCTTCTGCACCGAACTGTTCCATAAGCCACTGCACACAGCACATCACATAGATGTCCGTATTAACCCGTGTCCCAAAAGCACGCCTGGTAACACCGTCCCCTAGTGCAGAGCATTCATAATGGACAGGATCATGGACAAGGGGCCATTTAAGAACATAAGAATATAAGAACAGCCCCACGGGATCAGACCATAGGCCCATCTAGTCTAGCTTCCTGTATCTCACAGCGGCCCACCAAATGCCCCAGGGAGCACACCATACAACAAGAAGACCTGCAAGGCCTCCTGGGAATTGTAGTTTAAGAACATAAGAACAGCCCCACTGGATCAGGCCACAGGCCCATCTAGTCCAGCTTCCTGTATCTCACAGCGGCCCACCAAATGCCCCAGGGAGCACACCAGATAACAAGAGACCTGCAAGGCTTCCTGGGAATTGTAGTTAAGAACATAAGAACAGCCCCACTGGAGCAGGCCACAGGCCCATCTAGTCCAGCTTCCTGGATCTCACAGCGGCCCACCAAATGCCCCAGGGAGCACACCAGATAACAAAAGACCTCATCCTGGTGCCCTCCCTTGACATTTAATGGATTTAATGGACATACATAATGGACAGGATCATTGGGCAAGGGGCCATTGCAACAAGTCAATCACTCCACTGCATCAGTGCAAATCACAAGACCATTCCGGTTGGTTGAACCTCTATTGCAAATTATTGTAAAACATTCTGATAAAATCATACAAAGTGAATTAAGGAGGTGCCCTGAAAGGTAAACCAAAGAAAGAACTGTTGTTTGAAAATGCAAATAGTGTTCAAGTTCTATTTTCTTGCATTCTCATTTATGCTGTAAAGCTTGAAACATTTCAAAACACTAGACTAGGTGGCATAAACTGATATTATTTTAAGTTTATCAGTTGTCGCTGTGATAACGGTAATAAAAGTAAAGCTACTCCCCTTACATCTACCTGCCAATTCTTCTTAGGGAAAAGTCTGATCTCTGCATAGTAATTAGTTCCCAATCTGTCATTTTTACCCAGACAAAAGAAAATCGCGCTGCTTCTAAAACTGGGTGTGTGCAGAGGGTTAAATCTCTCTCTCTCTCTCTCTCTCTCTCTCTCTCTCTCTCTCTCTCTCTCTCTCTCAGTTTGAATGGATTGCCATGTGTGATTTCTGGAAATTTAACAAGGGAAGACATCGGCTAGGTCTGGATTGCTATCTGAAGTCTCAAGTAACTGTTAACCTGCAGATGCCCAATCTCATCTGATCTCAGAAGCTAAGCAGGGTCAGGCCTGGTTAGTACTTGGATGGGAGACCACCTGGGAATATCGGGTGCTGTAGGCTTATACCATAGTCTTTCGAGACTGAAGGTTGCCAACCAAGAACATGTTGGGAATCATCCAGCTGCCTTGTCTTGTGGATTTTCAGCTAAGACCCATCTGGCAGAAAAATAGCCTTGGCACATGGCACAGATGTGGATAAAAACCTACAGCAGCCGTTCCCAAACAGTTCATGCTGTCAAATAACCTCATGCTCCATGGTGTTCATGACACAATGACTGGAATGCCTCTTTGGGAGGCCCTCGAGTCCTCTTCTGGGTTGCACTGGGTCCATAACCTACTTTACTGGCTTCTACAGACTTGAGAATGGTCAGCAGAAGCATCTTGAGGTGACTTCCAGTCAAACTGTAAGTTGCATCCTAAAAATGGAAGTCCCTTCCGGACACTTCTGAGGGCCATTCTGAGTGGGTTGCTGGCCTGGAAGAGGCATCTGAGGCCTTCCGGTGAGACAATTCCAGCCACTGCATCACCTACCCCCTTCCAGAATGGCTCCAATTTGGAGCCACCTAGGTGCAAGTGGAAGCAGGAGGCCTCATGGATGGACTGGCCATGGGTGATAATGCCATGCATCAAAGTCAAGCATTGGCCAAGAGATGGGGTTGGGAAAAGACAAAGCAAAAGGCCTTGGGATCCTGTTAACACCATCTGTGCGCCAAGTGTAGTGGCTCAGGAGTCAGATATAGCAGTTCCAAGTTCAAATCCCTGTTCAGCCACAAAGCTTCCTGGGTGAACATGGGCCAGTCACTCTCTTCCAGCCTCACCTACGTCACAGGGTTGTTGTGAAGACAAAAAGGAGGGAAGGAACTATGGACACCATCCTGAGCTCTTTGGAGGAAGGGGGCATATAAAAATATGGAATGAATGAATGAATAAAAATAAACGTTCTGAATAAATGTAAGACCCACCAGTACATAAGAACATAAGAACAGCCCCACTGGATCAGGCCATAGGCCCATCTAGTCCAGCTTCCTGTATCTCACAGTGGCCCACCAAATGCCCCAGGGAGCACACCAGTCAACAAGAAGACCTACAAAGCCTCCTGGGAATTGTAGTTTAAGAACATAAGAACAGCCCCACTGGATCAGGCCATAGGCCCATCTAGTCCAGCTTCCTGTATCTCACAGCAGCCCACCAAATGCCCCAGGGAGCACACCAGATAACAAGAGACCTCATTCTGGTGCCCTTCCTAACAATGTACAGATTGTCCAGATTTTGTTACAGATTCTTCTGGTTGTAGTGGAAATGCAGCCTGTGAATTTAAGCCACAAACATTTTTTTTTTTTCCTTTGTTTCAATTGCTGCTATGTCATGTATGGAGAAAGGAGAGGTTACTCACTGACTCCACTCACTGTCTCCACTCACTGTCAGGAGAAAGCTCAGCAAAGTGCAATTTTCCCAGCACATTCCAGAACTGGGTATGTGCAATTTGAAGGGGGTACAGCTGCTCTTCCCATTCCTAATACACCCCTTTTCAGATGGTCCTGTCTGCAGCCTGCCTGCGCACCGTTTGTAAGACTTTTTAGCAAACGAAGTGAGTCGGAAACCATCTTAAACATGACTTGAATAACAGTCTATTTAGAAAGGGGTGTTATTACCGCGCATAATATACCGAGCACATAACGGGTTCTTCGGTTCAAGTGTGAAGTGCTTGCGTCTGGGCGTCGAGAATTCATGCATCATTAATTGTAAATGTACTCTGAGAACGGGTTCCAGAGAGGGCTTCAAATAATCCTTTCATTATTCCTGACACAGCTTGGTTGCCGCTCACGCTAGGTCTGCCCACCCAACGCACCAAATTCACATCCTAGGGCTGGATTTGCACAGGTCGATCTTGTGATGAAGCCCACGTCACTGGCAAACAACAAGCATGAACAGACAGCCCAATGAAAGGACCATGCACCCCACATGGGTAAGCAATGTGGGGGAATTCCATGTTGCAATGTACTGATGCTGCATCCCCGCTCTCATGTCTCCACCCCATCTCCATTCTGGCCTTCCAGAGTTATCAAATGTGTCTCTGCTGTCACCTCTGGTGCCTAACCATCCTTTTCTTTTGCAACAGCTAGGAGCAAGGAGCGTCTACATCCTTTTGCTGAATGCCAGGGACTCCACCCATTGCTACTGCTGGCCAAAGAGTCATCTCACTCCTTTTTTTTTTTTTTAGGACTGCACCTTTGCCACAGGAGGGTGGCCAGTAGTCCTCTGCAGAGTTCTACTGCAGCCCCCTTCTCCAGGAGAGGGAAAGGTTATATTCCAAGCCACCATGCTCTTGCCCCCTATAGGGTACCACTAAATATACATGACATCACTCTCCCTCACAACACTGAGTGTACCAGAAAACAGGTGTGAATGGCTCTATTGTCTATTCCTTGCTACACTCTCTGTTTCTCCTTGCTCCCCACTAGCAGCTGTTCCAACAAGGACCGTTTTGCAGACCCCTATCCCAGGAATCCAATAGTCTAGTGCAGGGGTGCTCAATAAGTGGATCGCAATCTACCAGTAGATCATGAGGCAAAATGAGTAGATCACAGAGCCCTGTCTCTCCAAACTGTTAATATGTCAGTTTTGTCTAGTGACTAGACGAAACTGACATTTAGCTAAACTGACACTGAAACTGACACTTTAGCTGCTCTTCAGGCATGCAGCAACAAAACTGACAAAACTGACTAGACTCCAGCAGGGGCTCCATACATTAAAGGGGGTATCTGTCAGACGCTTCCTTCCCCCCTGGTAGATCTCCGGGCCTTGCTGGGTTTCAAAGTAGCTCTCGAGCCAAAAAAGTGTGAGCACCCCTGGTCTAGTGTTTCCCCAACTGTAGGTCACGACCCACCAGTGGATTGTGACGAGATTGTTAGTGGGTCCTGAAACGACAAGCCGACAGCCAACAAGGAAAATGGATTGAGCCCTATGGAAAGCGAAACAGAGCCACAAGTGTGTGTTTACTCGTGAGTAGGCAAACATGCCTTGCTCCTTCTGAAGGCCAGGCAAGGGGAATGCAAGGCCATCCAGAATGGTGCTGATTCAATGAACATGGAACTCAACAACTCTAACACCTCTTGCTAAGATTCTCTGAATTTTTAAAGCAGTAAATACTTCTTAAAGCTATAATTATAATACTGTGCTTAACGGATTAATCATACCCACACTGTCCGTTCTCTTCCTGCTTTATGTAGATATCACTCAACACATGTTGGGGTCAATCAAACACTCAAAGTTTGCTTCCAAAGAGCCAGCCCTAATTCCAAACAATTTGAATTGGAAAGAGTTGAGCTTAACTCACCGCTGAAATCAATGGGCCTTAAACGTATTTAACTCTGGCTGGATTGTGCCTTAGGGTAATGAACTGTGAAGTCTCTGTAGTTAGTTTTGTTACGTATGTCTTATAAACCACTGCGGGGGGGGGGGGAGGAAACCCACTCTAGATTAGTTTTTTTCCCCCTCTATTTAATGATTTTTAATTTACTAGGACAGTTCCAGCTTCTGAAAGCAAATCACAACAACCAAAGGTAATTTAATCAACGACCCAATTTTGCCTTTGGGGTTAAAGTACTGTTTAATTTTCAATAAAAAACATAATGAAGTAGTTCCTACAGTTAAATTCAAAGGCCGTATTTCAGCGAAGACACTGCCGTCTTCAATACAGTACAGTCTACACAGTACAATGCTCCTACAAAAACCAGGATAGTGTCATGGCTCCGATGTTGGACTTAGACATGGAAGATTCAGGTTCAAATCCTCACTCAGCCATGAAACTTCATGGGGGATCAGTCACTATCTCTCAACCTCACTTACCACAACCATAGGGTTGTGATAAGCATTGTACACGGTGGTTGTGAGGAGAAAAGAAAGGGAGGAATTGTGCACACCACCTTGAGCTCCATCCAAGCTGTTGGCCATCACCACATCTTGTGGAAAGAAATTCTGCAGACTAATTATGCGCTGTGTGAAAAAGTGCTTCTAGTTGTCCATCCTATACCTATATCTATCTATAGTTGTCCATCCTATATCTTCTGCCAGGTGGTTTCATTGAATGACCCCTGGTTCTAACATTGTGTGTTTGTGTGTGTGTGTGTGTGTGTGTGTGTGTGTGTGAGAGAGAGAGAGAGAGAGAGAGAGAGAGAGAGAGAGAGAGAGAGAGAGAATCTTTATCCCAGCAATTTTCAACTTTTTCCATCTCATGGCACACTGACAAGGTGCTAAAACTGTCAAGGCACACCATCATATTTTTACAGCATCATATTTTTTACAAAACATGTTGCCAGTGGGAGGCTCACATCTCCCACCGGCCTTACTAATAAACGACCCTCCTCTGAAATCCCGCAGCATACCAGTGGACCATTGGTGGCACACCAATGTGTCACTGTACACTGGTGGAATATCACTGCTCTATCCACTGTCTTGACACTTTGTGTAATTTTATAGGTCTTCTAATTCCTACCAGTACTGTCAAATGCCTTGAGTAAGGAGGGAGGAATAGCCAAAGGAATAGATTATCTTTCAACTGTTCCTTTTGTAAAGAACAGATATGTATCAGTCTGGTATTATTTATTCTATGCTTCTTACATAGCAGACAGCAACCACAAGCAGATAAAACCATACCAATGCCCTTTTACTGTCGATTTCAAGTCTGTCTGAACCAGAAGACAATTACATAAGCGCAAAAATGACAGTGCACTTACTACCTGAGCCAGAATCTTGTAATAAATTCAAAGATAAATTTTTCATCACATCTACTTACAGCTACAGAATTTTCTAAGCATCCCTCATGCTTCATTTCAGAAACTCAGCTTCTGCTGACCCAGACAAGATACGGTTGTAGACGTCCATATTTGTCTAGACTCTCCAGCAGGAACAGTTGCATTAGCAGCCTGGAATATTTCTAATGAGGATTTTTTACTTGTTTACTCAGTGTGTGATATTGCTGATTCTTTTTTGCGGGGAGGGGGGAGAGGGAAATTTGGTTAATGAGAAAAAAGTAGCTACGTGTTCTGTATATAACCGGGTTGGCCAAACAGCATCTTGTGAGCTACATTCGGCTCTTTGACATATAATGGAAATATGTTGGCTGAACTCCTTTTTGCATCACAATTAATCTAAAAGGTAAGTAAGAAATTCTCAAGCTTTATCATTATTTACCAGGTATAAACAGAATCCACCGTGTTAAAGCATAAGTTCATGGTGAATAAATATATTTAGAGTGCAATCCAAACAGCGCTCTGGGCCAGTGCAAGTCCCCTGCACTAGCTCCCAAGTGTCACAAACATTCATGTTTGCACCAACTTGGTGTTAGTTGGACACAGGAGGGCCATATCCAGACCCTGTACCTGCCTGATGTATGCTGGACTGTGCAGGGGGGTGGGAAAAGGTGGCCATTCTGGGATGTCGGGAGGGGATTTTTTGGGCAAGGAAGAGCAGAATGGGAGGTGGATCAGGCCTGGGAGAGGCACGGGATTGGCTGTAGCAGCACAAGTCACATTCTGATCCCGTCCCTGGCCTGAGCAGCCTTACATGGGCTGCTCGAATTTCCACCAGCTAAATAGCTGACTCAGATCCAAGCAACCCCATGGGGCAAGCTGGGGCTTGACATTGGGTAAGCTCCAGCCTATACCTAACCTGGGCTGGATACAGCATAGGCCACTGTTGCCTGCTTGTTCAAGCACAGGTTAGAATTGGGCTGCCCAGAATTTAAATGCTTCTTAAATGTTGCGGCTCTCAAACAACTCTCTTGTGGCTGTCAAATATCTGAAGATTATCATATGCGACTCCTGCGTTAAGCAAAGTTGACCACCCAGGTATAAAAGGGTATAAGACAAGCAATCTGTCTATCACTTCCTCCCTGGCTGGACTGTAAGCCAGCTGTTTGACAAGTGATTTACACAAAGTGCATTTTTCACTGTCCATAATTAATTTCACTGCATTTTTCCTCCTGTAAAAGCAACGTTTTCGACGACATACTGAAATGCAGTCTCCGTGTTCCACAATCATGTACAGCTTGCCATCCCTCCCTCGGTATCCTAACTCAATGGTGAAAGTTTCTGAAGCTTCATCCCACCCCACCAAGGCTGCTTTTGAAGACTGGCCTACATAAACCTCCCATCTTTGGCCTGCAGCTATTGATCAGGCTGTTAAGTCTGGCATCTACACTTCCTGCAAAGAGTCTCCCTGATGAATTCAGACTCTATTAGAGAGGCAGAATATAACATGAGTTGTGCTCATCTGTCAAACCTATTGAACACTCGGGTCTCTCTGCCTTCGCAGAGGCTAGCAATTCTCCTTTGTTATCCTGCAGCCTTTGCCTACTTTGGCTTGGAGCCATCATGTGCTACAGAGAAAGTCGGGGAGAGTATTTTCAGGAATGGATCTGGGATGGGGAAGTCTCCCTTTTTAGTCACAGTATTGAACATGAAAAAACCTGCACACCGGAACTTCATAAACTGTGATTCCTCATAATACTTTTTTTGATGCACACTAAGCCATGCTTGTTATATGTAAACACATTAATTTTGTAAAGTTGGAATGGATGTGCAAGTAACCTGCTTTTAGCCCAAAACTGTGTATCTTTTTGTTAGTCCCTTGTGCTTACTTGGAACAAGACACTTTGCAGAAAATCACACATTTCAAGACTCACCCCATCTTCATACTCAAGTGTGTCTATGGGATTAAGTACTATATTTAAAAAGTCTTTTCTGTTCACTGGTTCTCTAGAGTCTTCTCTCATTTCCTCTTTAAGCTGGCCAATCCTCCATGCATGCAACAGAGAGCCTCTTTGCACACACAGAACAAAACTGAAGCATGGTGCTCAGGACTGTGCAATTTGCAACATCAAATGTTGAAAGTTTAACACTATAACAGCCAAAACAAAGTGGTTTTACAGTATAGCAAAATGGACCACAGGTTTGAGGCTTTGAGGAGACTTCGAGGCAACTTATAGCACAAAAACAGATACCTAGTGTCACAGGGACTGGTTACACAGGTAGGAATTATCAAAAGAATGTGTCAACAGCTGTAGAATTGCTCTTTTACATTTATACCAAATGGGCACAAACTCATTAATCCCTACAGCAGGGGTTCCCAAAGCATGCTTTTTGATACCCTAGGGCAGCAGTCTCCAAACCGGAGACAGCTTCACACTGGGAATGCCTTCCCTGGCACAACCGGCGCTTACCGTTCCAGCATGCCACAGCTCTTCTTCGCCCCGGATTGGAACAACATGATGCTCTGGGCAGTCGCATCTATGGTGCAATGCCCCAGCTGACCCTGCACTGGGTAGACAGTACCCAGACTACCCAGAGCATCACATCATCCTAATTGGGGTTGAAGAAGAGCCACAGCATGCTGGAACAGTGAGTACCACTCACAGGAGAAGGATTCTCCCAAACCCAAAATCTGGCCTGTGGGCCAGGGTTTGGAGGGACCTGCCCTAGGGCATTGTGGCACACTCACAGGAGCCCTGCAGAATGCCTCCTGCGGCCCCTCCTACCTGTTATCCTGGGCATTGCTATCTTGGATTTCGTGAGATCCAAGATGGGGGAACCCAAAGCTTCTGTGATTTGGGTGCTGCCATCTTGATTCTCACAAAAACGTACAAGGTTTGGGCTCCATCATCTTGGATCTCGTGAGATCCAAGATGGCAGTGCCCAGCTGAGCTGGGAAGAAGAGGTTGCAGGGGCATCGTGACCCAGGTAAGTTTGCGAACCACTGCCCTACAGAATCCATGTAGCTCAATATCTTCAGCTCTGACTTATAGCAATTCTCCAGCGTTTCAAAGAGGGATCACCCCGGGAAATGCCAGGGATTGAACTTGGAACTTCAGTCCAAAAGGTAGCCTTCATTTTGGTATCTTGTATTCTTTGAGATGAAGCAGCAGCATTTCCAAAGCATGCTGAACCAAACTCATCTTGAAAAAAAAATTATAGTCCAAACTGTATTTCTGGCTCAGGCAAAGCATATTCTAGACCAGGGGTGTCCAAAGTTTTTGGCTGGAGGGCCATATCATCTCTCTGACACTGTGTCGGGGGGCCGGGGTGGGGAAGAATTAATTTACATTTAAAATTTGAATAAATTTGCATAAGTTTACATAAATGAATATATTAAAGATGAACTTATATGAAAGAATGAATGAATGAAGGTCTTGCAATAGCTCAAGGCCTATAAAAGGCCTTGCACAAAGCAAGGCTGGCCTCATCTTTGTCGCCGCTACTGCATCACAGACATGAAACAGCAAGCAGTGGAGGGAGCCCTCATCCCACAGCTCACGCGAGAGGTCAAACAGTCGCCCTCACGCTGAGAGCAGTTGCGTCAGGCCAGTGCAGGCTCCAACAAATCTCCGGAGGGCCAGAGGCTCATGGGAGACTGGGGGCTCCCTGAGGGCCACATTGAGAAGCCTCGAGGGCCGCATGTGGCCCCAGGGCCAGGGTTTGGGCACCCCTGTTCTAGACCCTTCTGGCAAAAAAAAAAAAAGGCTTTTCAGTAGGCATTTCTAAGTAGCACATGGCATACACTGGTAAATGACCCAATTCTAAAAGCAGATTCATTATTAATCACGAAAGGAAGTAGATTTCCTAATTTATAAATGCCAAGGACTGCTCAAGCTTGTTCTTAACAGCTTTCCTCCTGTGGAAATTATACGGCTGAGAATACAAATCTGCTAAATCCACACATTTTGGAACGAAGCCATACGTGTGACCAGGGTGCAAACGCTGTTGCTAAATGAATAAAACATGATTTTATTTTTAAGGGAGACAAAGATTCTGGTTCATGTGCCTCGTGTTCGTTATGAAAAATCAACATAGTTGTTAAATTATGTTGTGAAATGCTTTGGGTGCAGCTGCTAGGAATCAGAGGTCAAAATGTCTCAAGAATAAGTAAAATCAGATATACTCCAAATAAGTTCAGTCACGCACTTCACGCGAGTTGAATGCTTTTCTGGCCAGTGCTGACACCAGATGCATGGACACCAGAGCTTTGACCAATTGATGTTCTGCGTTCCTTGGAGGGGGGGGCTGCTGCAGCATTTCCTATAAAGCAGCACCTTCAGCACTGCAACACTGAATGCACTGCTGGGGACAGGGACATTGCATTATAGTTTTAAAAAGATGGCGGCCACCAACATGGCTGCTGTAGAATGCTCCAAGCCACTGCTATTGCCACTGAAACTTCCCCCGAACCCTTGTTTGGGCTCAGCTTTGCAGCTGCTTAAGAGTGCTTTCCACCAGCTGTGCTGACGATGGACATTTGATCTGATCGATTAGAACTTCTGCAGTCAAATGTAGCTCACTAACTGGTGAGGGCCCCCCAGGTACTTGAGAAATTTCATCTCCACTGGGCAGCAAAAACCAGAGGCTGATCAGTGACTCTGAGGGAGTCACTGCGCCGTGGCCAGTGTTCAGTTTGGCAGGTCAAAACTTGTGCATCCCTGTGACAGAAGGTGCTAGAATCAGGTTCAATGGGACACTTTTCTCCATTTGGAAAGCTGTGTCGCAAAAGGTGGGAATGCGTTAGAACCCAAACGTTCTCCCTCTCCTAAGCTAGAAGTAGTAGTAGTGGTGGCGGTGGCGGTGGCGGTGGCGGTGGCGGTGGCGGTGAAGAAGAAGAAGAAGAAGAAGAAGAAGAATCATATACTACTTTTCAACAAAAAAAGTTCACAAAGCAGTTTATAGAGAAAACCAGATAACTAAATAGCTCCCAGTCCCAAAAGGGCTCACAATATAAAAGTACCGTATTTTTCGCTCCATAAGACGCACCTGACCATAAGACGCACCTAGTTTTTAGAGGAGAAAAACAAGGAAAAAATATTCTGAACCAAATAGTGTAATAAAATATTTAATAAACTATAACAGAATAACATTTGAACCATGTAAAGTGAACAGCAGTCAACAGTGGCATTAAGAACCATTATCACTGTCATTAACAAATGGAGAGACTTAAAGGTTTGAGCACTCTAGTTTTCTGGAAACACCAAGAACTCATCATCACTAGAGTCAGAATTTATGAAGCTCACAAAAGCAGGTGCACACAAATAGGGGATCACGTTATCTTTCTGCTACAATGATGTTCTGCCAAATCCCAATCCACTGGGCCTCGTGCCCGCTTAAGGCTGATCAGTCCCCCTTGTGCAACTCACCAGTGCAGCAAGCAAAAATTAGTCCAGTCCCAGTCCACAGATGCCAAGTAAATCAGTCCCATCATTCAGAGTTACCAAATCAGAGTCCAGGGCCAATAAGCCAAATTACAGTCCAAGGTCAGGTTCCAGGTAGGTCAGTTAAATCCATCAGGGTATCCAAGTCCAGTCACAATCCACAGTCAGATTCCAAATTCAATAAACCCAGTCAGTCTCCTCTCCAACCTGCACTCCTTCAAAACCCACAAACCCTTTCTGCCTCTGGTACTCCTTATATCCCTGAGGGCCCTATTGCCTTCCAGTGGCTGCAGCTGTGCAGCACACTCTGCTGGATGCCCAGGCCTTACCCTTAAAGGGGCCACTGCTGACACCACATCTACCTCCTTACCAGATCTTCCTGGATTCCAATACAAGGGGGGGGGGAGCAGATCTCTATACAGACCAGTGCAAAAACAGGGGAAAGGTGTGGGGGAAGGAAGATCTTTGTATAGGCATCACAGCAAGACCAGTGCAAAACCCCTTGCACACAGAACCAACAGATGGAAGGGGGGGGTGCAGATCTCCATACATACCAGTGCAAAAGCAGGGGAAAAGTGTGGGGGAGGTAAGATCTCTGTATAGGCATCACAGCAAGACCATTGCAAAACCCCTTGCACACAGAACCAACAGATGGAAGTGGGGGGTGCAGATCTCCATACATACCAGTGCAAAAGCAGGGGAAAAGTGTGGGGGAGGTAAGATCTCTGTATAGACATCACAGCAAGACCATTGCAAAACCCCTTGCACACAGAACCAACAGATGGAAGTGGGGGGGGGTGCAGATCTCCATACATACCAGTGCAAAAGCAGGGGAAAGGTAAGTCATCCCCAGTAGAGCCAATGGGGCTCACTCCCAGGGATGAGTGGACGGGAGAAAAGCCTGCCAGCGCCTCCTCTCCCAGGGAGGAGCCCGTCTCAGTCCCTGGGCTCCCTGGACTCCCTGGACTCACTCCCTAGGCTCGCTCCCTGGGCTCACAAGCCTGCCAGGGGCTCACTCCTAGGGATGCGTGACTGGTAGCTCGAGGATCGACATAATGAGCACCCCTGCTCTAGGGGCTTGCTCAGCAAGACTGCCATCCCACCCACGCTTTCCTGGGAGTGAGCCCCAGTGACTCTGAGACTTACTTCTGAGTAGACACGTGGGCTTTCTCAGCGAGCCTGCCATCCCCCCCCTTTCCTGGGAGTGAGTCCCAGTGACTCTGAGACTTACTTCTGAGTAGACACATGGGCTTTCGCAGCGAGCCTGCCATCCCACCCACGCACCCCCGCTTTCCTGGGAGTGAGCCCCAGTGAGTCTGAGACTTACGAGCCTGCCACCCCACCCCCGCTTTCCTGGGAGTGAGTCCCAGTGACTCTGAGACTTACTTCTGAGTAGACACGTGGGCTTTCTCAGCGAGCCTGCCACCCCACCCACGCTTTCCTGGGAAGCGGAGCCGAGCAGAGCGGGCAGGGGGCGGGGCCAGGGGCGGAGTTTTCTTTTTTCTTTTTTTTGCAGAATTCGCTCCATAAGACGCACACACTTTCCCCCCACTTTTTGGGGGGGAAAAAGTGCGTCTTATAGAGTGAAAAATACGGTATTCAGAACACCACTGCTGTGTTCTGGGATACTGTGCTGGGGTGAAGAGGGACAGTTACTCTTTCCCTATCGAATATAAGAGAAGCATCACTTGAAAAAGCATCTCTTTGCCTAGTTAGCAGGGAAACCGAGTGTCTTGCTCTCTTATTCCTCCCTTGTTTTGCTTTTCATCAACTGCTATTCCTGATTAATAATTACCATGTAAACACAAATTGTATACTTGGTGGGAAGCAAAAGGTCTGAGTCTATTCTGAACCCTATTCATTAAAATAATAATAATAATAATTGCACCAACTCTTTATCTAGAAGCTACATCTGCTCCAGAAAGTGTCTGAAAGGTTAGTGCGCCTGCAGGCAAGCATTTACATTACTGAGGTCTAACAGCAGAAACCAATTCCATAGCTAGAGGGAACCCTGAAGTCAGTGAAGTCTGCTGACAGAGGCACCCGCGGGGGCCTTCCAGTGTCTTTTTCGGGTTAGAGTCAGCATTTTCTGCCCAAAGGGGAAGCCGGTATCACAGCAACAGAAGGACTAGCTGCGAAACAGAGCCAGAGGAGAGAATGTGGATGCCTGCAGAACAAATTCACCAGCAGAAGACATTTGAGTATATCCAGAGTAAAGACTAGAAAAATTAAGGCTTGGATGATCCTGAACAACCATGACTATCACTCCATGGCAATAATCTTCTGGTCTCTCTAAGGGTGACAACTTGTGTTGACTGAGAAGGGGGTGCTGTGGAAAAAGAAACGGCCCCATGTCAAGTTTTCCCATGGACGGGTCAGGGGTTAGCCAGGACGAGCACAGGTCTCAGCCCACTGAAGGGTCCACCACGGCACAAAGGACCGCAGGTGTGCCACAGGAGTTTGGAGCATAATAGTAGAAAATTAGGACATGGATCATGCCCAAAGACCCATCTAGTCCAGCTTCCTGTATCTCACAATGGCCCACCAGATGACTCAGGGAACACACAAGACAACAAGACACTTGTGTCCTGTTACCACTCCCTTGCATTCTAAGATAATGGGGTAAAATTGCTGCTCTGTTGAGACAGGGGGAAAAAAAATCTCTAGAAGGATCAACGTTAGAATTCCCAGTTTAAAAAGAAGGCTCCCGTATGCAAATTCTGAAAGGGGGGCAGGAAGCTACTGCTCTCTCCTTCACCACTAGGGTCAAAGTCATTAGGCTCAATCTTATGCAGCGTTGCCATCAACAGAACACAAGTTGTGGCAGCAGAACATGCTTTTTGGCTATCACAAGGGTACTCGAGTGCTTCTGGACCACTGCTGGAGATGCCATTGAGGCCCATGAGCGTGGCAGCAGCAAGAAGGCTGCCCAATGGTTGGCAACCTTCAGTCTCGAAAGACTATGGTATAAGCCTACAGCACCCGGTATTCCCAAGAGGTCTCCCATCCAAGTACTAACCAGGCCTGACCCTGCTTAGCTTCCAAGATCAGGCATGTGCAGTGTAACAGTTGCTGCAACCAGCACCGCTAAGTCAGCAGGGTGGACATCATGGGGCATGGGGGTGGGCTTAATGGGGTAAAATGGGGGAGGGCCAGGGGTGTGTCAGAGGCAGGAAGGGTGGCACCTGGCATGTGCCTGATGCTAATCCTTCCATCTGACATGCCCCCTTTGTCTACTCGAACATGTGTCCATTAAAGAGCTGATGCAGGTCTGAGGAGACCCACTGGTGGTCAAGGAGCTAACAGAGGGTCTGGGACAATATTCTCCCTTTCCCTTTACTAGCCTCCCGATCATTTCCTGCTGCTTTAGAACAGCTGCATGTTATAGTGGGGAAATGCATAGGATTTGGCCCTCAGTGGACCAAAGAAGGGCCCCAGCCCTAAATTTCCTTTCCAATTCCATGGTTGACTCAAATCAACAGCTGCATGCTAATTGAAGCATTGGCCCCCAGAGCAGGTCAAGAGTTTGTTGGCACAGCCTGAGGCTGGTGCAGAACAACGGAAACCCCCTTCTTGAGGCAGGGATGGACAGTCAAGGGCCGTCAAAGCACAAAAGCAAGGCCATAGAAGACCCTGTACTTTTGTATGGAACAGTAGGGTAGAAAAAGATGGGTCCCAGAGCCCTGGTGTTCTTGGGTCATCTGCCCGCCTTGCTGTTGTTGCTAACATTCCTGCTTGTGCTGTTCTAAGCATCCCCACACAGGACTGGCCTTTAAAGCTGCGGGGCCCAATGAGAAACATTTTCGTGGGCTCCCCACCCCAGTGGGCCGTCCTACTGACCAGGTTGAGCAGCTGGGGTAAGGCACTCAGCATTGGCGCTCCCCAACAACTGGTTCTGGGGGAGGGCTGATTTCAAGCCAGTTGTACCCAGGGGTGAGTGGGAGGGAGGGTCATTCAGTGGCAATGTACCGCTTACCATGCTCTCATTGCAACACTTTGGCATGGAAGATTAATGCTGAAACATCAGCTATAGAGTGAGGTGCCAGCTGAGGGCATTCTGCTCACTGCCCCAGAGTAGGCCCCTCCAGGAGCGGGCCCAATTTTGCCAAATTGCCCTAAGGATGGCCCTGCTTCTATATTCTCTCTGGGGTGCCAGCCAGCATCCAGGGCAAGTATCAGGCTGCTTTCTAATGAGTTCACAGAAGAGGTAAAATTTGAACCAGGCTGAAAGACTTCTTAGCTCAGTCTTCCAGCCACTCCGATCCACTAGCACTCGAGTTGCGGTACATTCTCAACCACGCGCCTGTTAAACAGTTGTGCCTGCAATTAACGCCACCAGCAGTGTGATCTACAGCCCTGCTAAAACAAGGCAATTTATGCTTTGTGGCCTCCAACAAAGTTTTGATCCACAGCCTTGTTAGATGAGACAATTTACATCCCCCGGGGGTCACCGGGACTAAGTCTGGCTTACATCCCAGCACTTTGGTTTTAAGCAGTTTGTGATCGGGCTCTTAATAATACTGGCACCAAAGAGATTAAAATGGCCCAAGTGCAGCTCTCTCTCTTAAATCTACACCACGTGATAAATACCAAAATATATAGCACCTGGGATATATAGGCAACAATCCTGTCTGGCCAATAATGAAAAACCAGAATTGGGAACATAAACTAAAATCAAGGCAAGCAGAAACAAGTAGTTGTTTAGGTAATAAGGTTCATTAACTGAACAGAGTACTTGGTTGTTATTTTAGAAATGGGTTATGTCAGAATGCCAGATGCAAGGGAGGGCACCAGGATGAGGTCTCTTGTTATCTGGTGTGCTCCCTGGGGCATTTGGTGGGCCGCTGTGAGGTACAGGAAGCTGGACTAGATGGGCCTATGGCCTGATCCAGTGGGGCTGATCTTATGTTCTTAAACTACAATTCCCAGGAGGCCTTGCAGGTCTTCTTGTTGTCTGGTGTGCTCCCTGGGGCATTTGGTGGGCCGCTGTGAGATACAGGAAGCTGGACTAGATGGGCCTATGGCCTGATCCAGTGGGGCTCGTCTTATGTTCTTAACTACAATTCCCAGGAGGCCTTGCAGGTCTCTTGTTCTCTGGTGTGCTCCCTGGGGCATTTGGTGGGCCGCTGTGAGATACAGGAAGCTGGACTAGATGGGCCTATGGCCTGATCCAGTGGGGCTGTTCTTATGTTCTTATGTTGACTATGGACCGAATCCTATCCCCCAACAGCCCACAGTGTTTAGGGCTGCTGAACGAGAGTGCGCTACATTATATGGGCATGGGGAGATACCAGACAGCCAAAGAAAGTTTTACTTACCTCTCCCTAGGTTGCCTAATCTCCAGTGGATCTCCTCTGCAGTGAGACTTCCTTACCTGCAGGTTTGGTATTCACAGATATGAATATCTGGGGATGCCAAGCCTGTGGTTGGGGGGCCTCAAAGGATCTCCCAGGCACTACTGGAAGTGGCTTTCCAATCTGCCGGAAAAACTGGAAGCACCTTCCAGTTACACGTCAGAAGGCCTCCTGGACACAGCTAGAAGGCATTTCTGGTTTACTGAACTGGAACTACCTTCCAGTTCACATCTGAACTGAGGAGGTCAGGAGGCCACACGTAACTTCCAGAGGCTCAGTGCACCCCCCCCCGGTAAGTAACTGTGGTGCTGCATAGTGCCCCCCCCCATTTGATTCTCTGCAGAATTCTGCAAAGGGTTCTGGAATGGATCCCGAAGGCCCACTGAATATCACATCAGTACAGAGTTTGTTGGAAAAGCAGCTACATAACTGAAGAACTACTGGCCACTCATCAACTCCATCAGCTTGATTTGGGGAAAATAACTAAATATGGCTAAAGTGGAAAACCAAATAGAAAGGGGGATTCAGTGGATATTATATGTATTTCATAGGAAATTACTATAGTGTATTTCACAATGCATCACAGCATCACAACTAGGAACAAAGGCTTTAGTTCACCAAGACTTCTGAAGTTGGCACATTGAAAAAGCACCCTGATGCAGTGCTCCTTCCTCAGCACTCTGATTTTCTTTTCAACAGAGTGACGCAAACATTTTTAGTGTTGCGAAGGCCACGTGTAGCGCAGTGTAGTGAAGAACGAGCCCGTTCTCGTTCCCTGAGACAAAGAGCGCAGGTTTTTGTTTGTGCCCAAGAAAGAGCCGCATGGCATTTCGCCAAGAAGCTGCAGCAAAAGGAATGGCAGATACCGAAAGGTGGTTTATCACTAGAGCGGCTGGAAACGGGGAGCTATTATATACATTACTGTTGGTAGCGCACTGATAATTACTGCAAAGGAGTCTCAGAGGAACAATCATTTGTAAATACTTACACTGTATTTTTGTTATTGTTTAAGCACGGGCCTCTTACGCTGTGCGGCAGAGCTGCGGGAAGCCTGCTTGGTCTGTGAAGAAACACTTAGCGGCGCATGCAGTCTTTAAGGTTCAGACCCAATTTGAATTTTAAATGTGGCAAAAATAGCCAATTCTACTCCACCAGCGTGTAACTAGCAGCATTCTCTCAATGTCTCTTGCTTCTTCCTTGGTGGAAAAACACACGGGCTCTAATTTCTAGGTCAAAACTCTTTTCTTTTTCAAAACTCTCTACTTTCAGGAAGCCCAATCCTAACTTGCCAGTGGGCCTGCACTGTATCCAGCGCACATTTGGGGCTGTCTGAGGCTCAGGCTGCGGCACGGGGAAACTTTTTCCCTTACCCTGGGGAGAGCCACTGCAGTCCCAATGGGGTTACCCAGATCTGTGCCACCTCCAGAGGTGGTGCAAATCTGAGCAGCTCAGGACTGCCCTGAGCTGCCCAGGAAAGTGGTCAGGATCTGGCATAAGTACCAGATTCTGTCCCTACCTCCTGCTCTCTACTCGCCTGCCCTTGGGAATGCCCCCTGTCTGCCCTTCCCTTGCCCTAAACACCTTCCTCTCCCTGCCTTCCCCAATCCCCCCCCCCTTTCCCACACTGGCCAAGCTCAGCAGGTACAAATGCACCCTGCCTGCAGCCTGCATCGGCATGAGGAAGTCAGCACCTGTCCATGTGCCAGCCTATCTCCCCTTAACATTGACACGAAAGTGCATTATGGCACTTTCGCAACGATGATGGGCCGGTGCAACAGACTTGCGCAGACCCATCCGCCAGTCTGGAATGTGCCCTATTTAATGTTGACTTGTTCTTCGAAGGAACCCTTGAGCATCTGCTGTGAACTCTTTGCCCACTGCAAAGGACTCTGGGACTCAGGATGCACACACTTCAGGCAGGGCCATGAACGGTGGGATACACCTTTCACAAATGTGAATGAGAACCTAGAAAATATCACAACCCTCAACTGCTGTGCATGTATATTGCAGGATCTACAGAGGTGGAAAAGCTGGGTTTTTTTGTTTGTTTGTTTTTCCCAAGGGATCTTGTCTGCCATTACTAATCTTTTCAGTTAAGAAACCCTAACAGGCTTCCAATATTAGGAATCACAATATTTTCAGGCATACGACATTTAGAAACCACTGCCCTACACCTCCCCTCCTTTTGTTACAAGGATTTGTAGAATCATTGAGGAATCTGATGCATCTTTACAAAGATGTTGTCAGGGTTCCCCTGACTTACCTGAGAGTAGAGCCACCCAGGAGCCAGTCCCCAGGCTGGGCGGTAGCAGCAGTGGGAGGAGGGAGCCTGCCTCAGCCCCTGTGGTTGGCAGGGGAAATGAAGCATTTGGTGGGCCACTGTGAGATACAGGAAACTGGACTAGATAGGCCTATTGCTTGATCCAGTGGGCCTGTTCTTATGTTCTTATGAGCTGTGGAGCTGCCACAGGCAGACCCTCACACCCGCCAGGAAGGCAGTAGCAAGGCCAGAGGGGATTGGCCTGCAGACTCCTGGGAGCAAGCTACGGCCAGCCACGACTGGGTACTCAGCGGTAAGCCTGGCCTGAGCCACGCTGGCCTGAGCCACACTGGGACCGTAGGGAACCAGACCAGTCCCTGACCGACAGGGCAAACTTCCAGCAGATGACACGAAGCACCAGGGCTTGCCGTTGCCTCCTTGCTTGCCCGTCTGCAGGGGCAACACCGCCCACAAGCCCAGTCCACTCCAGGGGCAAGTGGGGTGGGAAGCAGTCCCTGCAGCCTGGCTGGCAGGCAGAGCAGGAGGGAGAGGCCCAGGGAAAGCTCAGGCAGGAGAAGAGGGAGGGAAGAGGGAGGGAGAAGAGGGAGGGAAGGCTCAGGCGGCCAGCATTATAACCCTCGCAGGGAGGAAGGAGCAGAGCCAAGGGGGGCTGGTCTCCAGTCTGGCCAGGGATGAGGGCAGAACTGGCTAAGACACTGGCCAGAGCAGATGCTGGTCAGCCCATGAGCCAAAGCAGCCTGGGATTAGGAGAGTCCCAGATCGTGGGGAGAAGGACCTGGGTAATATAACCCCCCCCCTCCCTCACAACCCTACTGAAACCACTTCAGCTGGGCTGGCATTGCTGAGGCCAGCCCCTGAGGTGCCCCGCCTCTGCCTCCCGCGACCCCAGGGCCCCCCGTGTCCCAGGCCTGCCAGAAGTAAATCCAGCTGAGTGGATTAGGACTTGCTTCCTAGTAAACGCATGCATTTCACCTTGCAACCTCATAGAATTTAGTATTGATTCGTCTCTCAGTGCATTTTAGATGAATTTATAAGCACACACAAGAAAACCCTCTAAAGAGAATGTCAGAGTATTTTATTCATCTTACTTAAAAGTCCCCAAGTGAGTTAAATTGTTGAACAAACAAACAGCTATGCAGTCACTTACATTTAGGTGGAGCTGGTTTGTCCAGTGGCCAATGATTTTGTATTCTGCCGTTCTGTTTACTAGTTGATATTGGAAGATATCATAGCGTCCAGGTGCATCTCCATTTTCATTAAAAATAACAGGTGTCCCAGCACTCCCTAGAAAAGATCATACAGAAACTCTTACCCAATAAAGTCAGTTAAAATAAAGCGCAGGTTTTGTGTGTGTGGATCAAAACAACTGTCAGAAAAACGAGGCATCGAGACCACCATCTCATCTTCGAGTGAAAATGTGATAACAAGAGTAACTCTTCCACAGAGTTCTATGCTTCCAACTTAAAAAAAACAACACCCTCTTCTTGTGATGTAAGCAGTGTAAGCAGCAAGTGTGATGTAAGCAGTGTAAGCAGTAAGTGTGACGTAAGCAGTCTCAGAGGTAGATATACCTCACGGACACTGACACACATAGGTTATATTCATATGTCACCTTACATCACTTTACACAACTGCACAAACTTTACACAATTGCATCACTTCAGCACTATTGCAAAGGGGAGGAGTGGACAGGTCACCGTGAAAGAGAAGCAGGTTCAGTCCTTTGCTCTCCAAACACCATCTGCTGGTGTTTGCAGCTGGTGTTTGCTGGCTCTTTTGCTGACCACAAAATGGAAGCATGAAACTCTCACAAGCGCTCACAAGAAGCAGGGAAGAGGACTGAAAAGAATGCAATGCTAAATTCTTTGAACTCTATGATAACATCATGTTCTTTTCAGTCCTCTGTCTCAGTTCCTGTGGTGAGTGCCTGTGAGTGCTTCTTACTTCCATTTTTTAGTCAGCATAGTTCCAGAAAGATCCAGGAAGGCTGCAGACACTAGCAGATTTGCATGATGGGGGGTATAATAATGACATTTTTGTATATTTTTATAGGGTTCCCTCAAATTTGTGGTTTCCATATCCTTGGGGGCCGGGGAACATATCTTCCGTGGATATGGAGTGTTGCAGGTATTTAGTATAGCACTCTATTCCACACCAGTAGTGTCATTAGGGTTTTCATTACACAATGTGGGAGGCCAACACATCACCCCTATGATGGAATGGACAGGGCAGTGCCCCAGGCAGTGGGTGTGGTGATACACCATTACTCTGCCCCACTGGAATTTTGGCTATAACTTTTGATAGAATAGAGATATTTCAGTGTGGTTTGTTTCATTGCATTCTGCACGAAATTACACATTGAATGATATGTAACATAAAGGTATTATTCAAAAGTTTCAAGATTTCAAAAATTTTGGCCAATAGTGGTGTCACCCCCCCACCTCATGCTCATCATCCGGTGTGGCCCGCCCGCACCCCCCAGTGATGCCGCTATTCCACACAATGTAAAGCTATTGCAGAAAAGTGGACTGAGCTACCACGCCTACAGCCTCTCCCAATCTCTCTATTCTAGAAAAAGATGGACAAAGGCCATATTTAAAATAATTAATTGGTTCCCTAGACTGTGATAAGATGCCTCTTAGCAGCTTGTCAAAAGGACTCATGTGCCTTTCAAGAAAACTGACAACAGAGAGAGAGAGAGAGAGAGAGAGAGAGAGAGAGAGAGAGAGAGAGAGAGAGAGAGAGAGAGAATGGAATCTCCTGCAGCAATTCTGGTACCCATAATTGCATCCTATTATCATTTGGGGCTTGTGCACGATTAAAGTTATAATTAGCAAAAGAGATCATGAAAAGTAAAATGTTACATCCACCCTCATTTTTGTTCAGCATACACATGTTGGCATCTTTCAGTCTCAAAAGACTCTGGTATCGCGCTTTGAATGGTGGTTCTACTCTCACATAACACCAGAACCAGGGGACATCCACTAAAATTGAGTGTTGGGAGAGTTAGAACAGACAAAAGAAAATATTTCTTTACTCAGTGTGTGGTTGGTCTATGGAACTCCTTGCCACAGGATGTGGTGATGGCGACTGGCCTGGACGCCTTTAAAAGGGGATTGGACAAGTTTCTGGAGAAAAATCCCTTATGGGTTACAAGCCATGATGTGTATGTGCAACCTCTTGATTTTAGAAATGGGCTACGTCAGATGCAAGGGAGGGCACCAGGATGAGGTCTCTTGTTATCTGGTGTGCTCCCTGGGGCATTTGGTGGGCTGCTGTGAGATACAGAAAACTGGTCTAGATGGGCCTATGGCCTGATCCAGTGGGGCTGTTCTTATGTTCTTATCTAGTGTGGCTGAAAAGGTCGATTCGGGAGTGACAATCCCTTCCACACTATACTATACTACACTACACTTACATTACATTATACTATACTACACTTCAGTGCAGGACCTCTGAGAGGAATTTTATCAGGGGGTACAATGTTTCTTTTGAGCCCCTTTGCAAAGGGGGAGGGGTGAAACAGAGCGGACGAGGGTGGTGATAGGCAAGTAGAATAGGGGCAGGGAGGGGCAAAACGGGATGGGGGAGGGTTGAGACAACTGGGAAAGTCTTTGGAGCCAGGTCTACCAACCCATGTGGCATCAGTAGTGTCCCCAGCACCCCTAGTTGTGGTAATGTCGCCAGCACCCCACACAGGCAACATGACTGAGTAGATATGAAATTGTAAGATCTGAGGAAATTTCTGTGCCTCTTCCTTTGACTCCTGGGCCCCCTTTTTGACCCTGGGCCCAGGTACAAATTGCCCCCTTTACCCCCCCTCTCCTATGCCCTGCTTCAGCATACCATAAGAACTATATTTGGGGGGGAAAAACAACAACTAGGAACTGGAGAAAATATTCTCTCCTCCCTTTTACAAAGAAATGGGAAAATGAACGTAACAGCCCAATCCTACCTAAATCCCCATGCAGCAATGTAGCAACAACAGCACAGCTTCCAATGCATCCTATGCAGTGGTGTAGCTAGAGGGGGTGCAAAGTTGTGCAGGGAGCCAGCCTCACAGCATCATGCAAGCAGCCCCTCCCCTTCAAAGCCAGGCATTCGCTTCTGTTTTGCTCCCAAAGTCCAGAATGGCTCCAAGGGGAAGGGAGAGGGGCCTCTTGCACACCACGGCAAGGCTCCCTGCAAAACGTAGTGCTTTGCACCTTCTCTAGCTATGCCACTGATCCCATGGGAGATTTTTGGCTGATAGGAGTCTTCTTGGGGTAAGGGGACATTTGTCCCCTCGCTCCGACATTTGTCCCCTTGCCCCAAGGGAAGCCCAAGCAGCTTCCAAGAAAACATGTCTCGGCTTGCACTGTTATTTACCGAACAATGGCATGTGAAGAGCATATTTCTGGGCTAAAATTGTGAAAGCATTTAGGTGCGAGCTCATAATAACCAGAGCTGGAACCTATAAAAGCAACACTATGAATGAAACATAATCAAATGAACATGAAATATGAAAATGAACTACAAAACGCTTAATAAAGATGAGGCACTTTCAGAGGTGGGATAGCGAGAGACGTGGATATGAGAGAGGGCCCATGAGGGTGAATGCAGGTGGGGTATATTCTACCTGGATCTGGGAGCCAAAGGAGAGAGCCAGAAATTCCCTGGGATCACAGAATATGTTTGCATATATTGCGCGAAGACTAGCACTCACATTTTGTGTAAGCCTATACAGTTTTATTTGTTGTAATTTGTAAAAATTATGATCCAATGGAGAAGGGAAGAGGCCCCAAAGAAACATTGTTTCTGATAAAATTCCACTCAAAGGCCCTAATACAAGAAATCCAGATCTAAATCTGGGCAAAATGAGACCTCCAAGGTTAGAGTCTCTCTCTCTCTCTCTCTCTCTCTCTCTCTCTCTCTCTCCCAGTTTCAAAGGAGGGAGAGGAAGGGAAGAATATTGCTCTGCCCTACTTCTGGGCTCTTGTCCTACTTGAGCTACCTGTAGGCCATTGTTCCGGATATGATTGATCTTTCACTTGATCTTCTGATATAAAGATCACTGTGTAGTCCTGGACAGTTTACCGCAGCAGAATGACGGACAGTTTGGCTCTAAGCATTTTGGGGGAAGATCAGGGATGACATAAATGACATGGACATTTTTTTTTCTCACCCCCAACTGTTTTTATTAATTTTTTATACTTATTGCAAGCTTCTTCTTTTTTAAACACAACTTGTTATGCCGCCTTGAGCAAAGAGACATAAAAACAATGAACGTAGAAGAATGCACTACAGTCTTCCATTCAATGCATATTTCGTTCCTGAAGCTTTCTGTAGCTGGTACAAAAATCCACTGCACATTTTCTTTATGGTCTTCCTTGCCATTCATGGCATGATCCTACAGATACTGACCCAGAAGGAAGTCCAATGGATCTTCCTTCCCAGTAAATGAGTACATGGCTACAGGTCTAGTAAAACAGAACTTGTGCATGCTTTGGAGAATCGCCTAACTTTGAGAAATTAGATGCAGGCAATGGCTGACAGCGACAGACACATATTGATTTACCTGCAAAGGTGCCTAACATTAGTGCACTGGTCAGCATTCTGTAATTGTAGCTATCCCCCCCTTTTTGTTTAAAGAGACAAAGAGAAAAACATGTCCAATTTTATCAGCAATCTATCAATAGATTCTTACACTGCATTTTAATTCATATACTGCTGCTTGGGGTTGGTTGCTAGATATTAAGTGCGTTAAAGTACAACAAACTTCACATCCAAAGTCATCTACAGTTAGTGGTGTAGTGACTGCATCTACTGCCCGGGGTTGTGACTCCTGGAGTTATTCCCCAAGGGTGACACGTCACTGCCAATTACTTCCACGTCAGCATGAGCTGACTCAGCCATTTTCCCACTGCACTCCGAAAGCTGAGCACAGCAAGAAAACAGACGAGTCAGCAGCTTGGCCCAGTGTCTGACTCATGGTGCTCGGTAGTGGTGAAAGGGGAGCCTCCAAAGTAGAAGGAACAGCAGGTAGCAGTGAGATTGGTAAGTGCTGGAAGAAAGTGGCTGCCACCTTGGCTGGTCCCTGCCTGGCATTGCCACATGTGATGCTCCAGGGTGGAACCCAAGGCAGCCCACTCCCCTTGTGCCCCCCCACTTGCTAAACCACTGTCTACAGCTAATTCATCCTAGGGGCAAACTTGGTATAGGAACATGCTTGACCCTCCTCTGTGAGAATTCAAACTCAGACCTCCAAGGTTCTAAGCCACCAGTCTACACTTAAAACCTCGCTGGCTCTCTGGTTCTTACTGATCCTCTGCGTGACCAAACAGCTAATGCTTTATTTCAGTTCATAACCCAGAAACTCTGTAAGCCATCATAATTCCTTACAAGCCACCAGAAACAAGAATCCACAAGTATCAGCCTGGCTTATTTCTGCCACTCCACCCCATATTCCAGTCACAAATGCACCACACACAAACCTCCACCAGAGGTCTAGAAATTATGTTCAGACATATCAGTTTAAAAAAATTAAGCCTACCAGTTAGCAGGAATATAAAAAGTGCCTCTGTGCATGTGCAGAGTTCTTTACACAATTACACAATCTTTCACAAGATTTCCTCTCCCAAAATTCCAGTCTTGTTTTTGCCCAACGCCCATTCCACAGTTCTCATAATAGGAATACCATCAACTTGATTTCCCTAAAATAGCTCCATTTCAATTTCCTGGTCCGTCTGTTTCCCTTTCTCTTTCCATCAGTCTTGGGAGGACAACTTTTCTCTTTTTGTACAAACCTCCTTGTCTGGATATCACCTCCTGCCTGGAGGACAAGGCTGCTCCATAATAATGGTGGGATTTTATTTCTAGTGTGGGACTTGAGAAGGAGACTGGCCGGCTAGGAGAACTTGCCAAAGGACTGCAGATCTTGGAATAGAAGCTGGAACTAAAACAGTCTAAAAATTAGGTTTTAAAATGTCTCTGCTTGCTCCAGCTCAGTCAACGAGTAGCCGGATAGCAGGGCATGCATCAGTGACTACACAACAGCAGAGGTAGAGAAGATATAATCTTACTGACAGGCTAATAGGGAAAATGGAAGTCCAGGTGGAGCCTATTTATCCGTATTAGTTCCTTTCTGTGACTTGGCGCGATTAACAAAAACGTGTTGTGCTAAATTCCATAGAGTTATGCAAATACACTGCAGCCTGACACTTCCGGATGGAAGGAAACTAAGGCAGCTGTTATCAATCCCCTCCCCTCTGTACTCAGCCCTCCCCGTTGCCAGCTGCCCAGCTTCTTTTACATGGGATGTTGATCTTTTAAGAGTCCAGCCCTATGCGTTTAAACTCAGAAGTAAGCCCCATTCCAGTCAATGGGGCTTACTCCCAGGAAAGTGTGGAGAGGATTGTAGGCTAAATCTCATGCTTTGCTTGGTGAGAAGGCTTGCTTGTGTTCGTGATAGTCTGCACCACGGGGGGGGGGGTTTGCTTGTGTCGGTGATTGCCTGCACCATCTCAATGGGGGGGGGGAATTTGGCAAACACTTGCTAGAGCGTTTTAAAGCAATCCCCTCTGTTGCTACCACACCTGCCCCTGTGTGAGTAAGAGAGCGTGAGAGAGCACGTGCTCGCACTCCACCTTGCTGTACGTGTTCTGGCTACAGAGATTTTCAGGCCCCCCCCCTTCCCCTCTTCAGCCTCTTCGCTGGCTCAGGGGCTCTAGGAGTGTTACTGTTCCTTTGCAAGGGGAACCTCTTCCAGGGCTATTTTCCTGCCTGGGTGAGGCAGAGCCTTTTTGCAGTGTTTTGGGCTGCCCGGAAATGGATCGAGATGCCAGGGCAAAGGAGGCAAAGGTGTGTGTGACTTTCGGTTCCCCCACCCCATTGAGACAAATCCGCAGATAAAAAATCCATGGATGACTAGTCTGCACCCGTAGTTTAACCCAAACTACAAAACAAACAAAGAAACAAAAACTCTGCAGCTTCTCTGGGTTGCAGGCCGTTTCCCAATTCTGATTGCCAGGATTAAATCCTGTGCTGATTGCTGCTCAAGAATGAACTTGGGCCAACAGATAAGATTCTGGAGTGCTGAACAGATTAGCATAAAAATAGGTTCAAATGGAGCCACACTGAAAGTTTGCTGTGGATTAGAAGTTCACGTGCCATTATCATTCATTTGGATAATCAGTTTTGAGTGCCAGAGATTCTTTCCCCCCCCCCCACTGCTTTCCTTTTCAATTAGCTCCTAAATGCAGTCATAAAATTGTCTGATATTCCTAAATGACATTACAGGGTCAGAGAAACCAGAAAAGGAAGAGCTCCTATTTGAAAGTACAGGCAGCCCAATCCTGTGCTTCCCAGTGCCCAGGGCTGCAGTGGCACTGAAATGGCGATCGCTGCCTCCCATGAGGCTGGGAAGCAGCACCAGATCTACTTGGGGTGAGGGAGCTTATGCTCCCTTACCTCATGTAATACCCAGCTGGCACTTCTCAGTCTTCTCGTTCATAGCTGAAGAAAAGCAGCAAGTCAGCAAGCAGCATGTGGAGCTGAGCAGAGCAGAGCTTCCCGAGATGCCTGGTGATGCCCCTAGAGGCTAGCCACGCCTCACTAGGGAGGCGGAACGCACAGATTGAATACCTCAGGGGTAAGGAGATATATTTCCCATACCCTAGGTCAGGGTTGTCCAAAGTTTTTGGCTGGAGGGCCACATCATCTCTCCGACACTGTGTCAAGGGCCAGGGGGAAAAAGAATTAATTTACATTTAAAATTTGAATAAATTTGCATAAGTTTACATAAATGAATATATTAAAGATGAACTTATATGAATGAATGAAGGTCTTGCAATAGCTCAAGGCCTATAAAAGGCCTGGCACAAAGCAAGGCTGGCCTTTTCTTTGCTGCTGCTACTGCATCACAGACACGAAAGAGCAAGCAGTGGAGGGAGCCCTCATCCCACAACTCACGCAAGAGGTCAAACAGTCGCCCTCATGCTGAGAGCAGTTGTGTCAGGCCAATGCGGGCTCCAACAAATCTCCAGTAGGCCAGAGGCTCATGGGAGACTGGGGGCTCCCTGAGGGCCACATTGAGAAGCCTTGAAGGCCGCATGTGGCCCCAGGACCGGGGTTTGGGCACCCCTGCCCTAGGTAAACCCCTGTGCATCACCCCTATGGGACTTCTCGTATTCATGCCAGCTATTTAGCTGATGCAAATCTGGGAGGCTCAAGCAGGGCTGCCCAGGCCAGTAGTGGGGGTTAGGATACAATGGAGAAGCATTTAGCCATCCCTGGCCCCTGGGCCTGATCTTTCCCATGTTCCACCCTCTCCCTGCCCCAAAATACCCCTTCCCGTCTCCAGCATACCCTCCCACCACCTTCCTCATACTCGTCTACTGCCTGGCACAAGCTTACCCATGCTGGCTGGCACAGGTTTGGGATCTGGTGCCTCCAGGCTCCAGCAAGTCTTTGTGCTGGCCCAGCCAGCTCCGTAGGCGCAAACATGCCTTATGGCATGATTGCAACAGTCTGAGCTGGTGCAGGGATAGCCATGCCAGCTCACAGTGCCGTTAGGATTGTGTTGTATGATGGATAAAATAGATCAAACTGAAAAGAGTGACTGATAAGCCACGAAACACTCTCCATGAAGACAGAAAGCTAAAGAAAAATGATAAACAATTAAGTAGAACTAAAGCATTCTCACTTGAGACTGTTACAGGCTGGCAGACAAAAGTGACGCTCATTTATCACAGAACCGGATACAGTGAAGCGATTCTCCATGCCAACTCACAAACAGAAGAACGTTTTCAAACAATATGGAATCTAACATAGAAAATTATTGTCCTTGAGCAACTATTAACATCTGCGTAGACAAAGGAAAGGTCCAAGAAATACTGATGATGACCCGAGGGCTCTAAAAGATTCTCCCATCGTGGCAGCTGATTTTTCAGGCTGCTTTCACACAAGCGTGCAGAAGGGTAGAGGAAAATATGCCAAGCACGGCTTTTGGGAAGCAGTTTGTTTCAAATAATTGGATTTCAGAGGACTGTAGGCCAAACGACATCTGTGAGTGGAACTCTCTCCCTTTTGCTTCTCTCTCAAACAAACAGCTATGGCCTGATACAAATGGCTTCCTCCCTTCCCCCAGAAGCTGCTATTAGCCCTGGATGGGAAGACTAATGGCGATGAGGTCTCCTTCACAGCTAACAACAGCTTGGGGCTGATTTAAGTCGGTATGGGTGAGCTTTTGCAGACATTCACTTGGATGGAACACACGCAAAAAGTCAATGCCTTGGAGACCAATGTAGGAGAAACATGTGTGACCCAGTCCTATGCATACAGTGGGTCTTCTTTGCCTGCAAGTTCAGCACCCGTGAACTTGACTCAAAAAGGGTGCAGAGCCCACATCTGGAGGGCCTGCAGGACTTCCTGGACGTGACTGGAAGTGCCTTCTGGTCATGTCTGGATAGTGTTCTGAAGCATGGGGTGGTTGCACGTGGCCTCCTGCGCCTCAGAAGGCCTCCTCTATTCTAGATGCTTCAAATTGCCACTTCCGATTGCCAGCATGGGCCCCCTTGTGGATTTAATGCTATGTAGTATTCAGTATCCACTGGGGATGGCTCCCCTGCAGATACTGAGGACTCACTGTGCTTACAGAGGAGAAAATTCCACCATATGCAGTTGGGCTTACTCTCAGCACCCTACAGGTAGACCACAGCTGCAATACAAAGACATCTGCAAGAGGGATCTGAAGGCCTTAGGAGTGGACCTCAACAGGTGGGAAACCCTGGCCTCTGAGCGGCCCGCTTAGAGGCAGGCTGTGCAGCATGGCCTTTCCCAGTTTGAAGAGACACTTGGCCAACAGACCAAGGCAAAGAGGCAAAGAAGGAAGGCCCACAGCCAGGGAGACAAACCAGGGACACACTACACTTGCTCCCAGTGTGGAAAGGATTGTCACTCCAGAATTGGCCTTTTCAGCCACACTAGATGCTGTGCCAGAACCACCATCCAGAGCGCGATACCATAGTCTTTCGAGACTGAAGGTTGCCAACAACTCTCAGCTAAGAGCACATAAAATTGCAGCACTTGTTTTTGTTGTGTTCAGGAGTGACAATCCCTTCCATACTGGGAGCAAGTGCAGTCTGTCCCTGTTTAAGTTATAATTAATATTGCTTCTTTATTTACTATGAGCAGCGGCGTACCTAAGGAATATGATACCTAGGGCAAGCACTGAAATTATGCTCCTGTTGAAACAAAGACGGGGAGGTAATGGGGTTGGAAGCCAGCCCTGTTCATCCCACCAAGTGAATTCATTCAGCAGACTACACAGAGAAGGGGAGATCATGGGGTGGGAAGCCAACCCTACCCCACCAAGTGAATTTATTTAGTAGGTTACACAGAAAAGGGGAGATAGGGAATAAGCCAGCCATGTTCCAAGTGAATATATACAAAAATCTACAGATTTGAAGTCTCCCCCCCCCAAAAAAAAAAAAAAATAATGTTCATTTTCCTCTTTTTGGATGTGCCATGAAACTGTTGAAAAAACACACCATTGACTGTGGTGTGGTAATGCACCAAAGGTAGAATATGGGTAAGAATACAGGCACCTTCTTCAAGTGGCACCCAGGACAGATGTCCCCACTTGCCACACCCTAGATATGCCACTGACTCTGAGCCATATTAGCATCAAACAGGAAGAGCAGGATCTATAGACAATGTTGAAAAATCACCTCCAAAAGCAGCTGCTGCATTAAAGTTGGCATTGTACATTTAACTAAGAATTTATGGCCCAGAAGTGGAAGATAGCAAATCGTTACTGTTCTGTACCATCTTGATCTTTGGTAATTAGAGCAATTGTCAATGGATTATTGTTTAGCAAAACAAGCAATAATTTACTGTGTTTGTGGTAGAAATGTTACGAATCAAAGCAGTGCTCTAGTTATCAATAAAACCTGGAAAAAGACATTTTAATTTCCATGGCTTTCAAATAACTTGACAGGCCACAGGTTGATTGGAGGGCCACCTTTAATAGGGCAACTATATGATTGCCCTTTTACAGGAAAACACTATCTTCTCACTCACCCAATAAGCGAGATGATCGTTTGCACTTTGAAATGCCCTTTTGTGAAATCAGACTTGCTGCAAAGTTTGGTGAAGTGAACCCCACTGGCAATTGTGTTTTGGTTCTGACCAGAAGCCTAGAAAGAGGCCTCGTTTAGAATGGCACAAAACTTACAACGATGATTCGAACTACACGTTGTGTGCAGACACGTGTGTTTTTAAGCCCTACTGGTTACTTCTCTTACAGCCTAACCTCATAAATGTCTGTTCAGAAGTAAGCCCCATTGTGTTCAATGGAGCCTATTCCAGGAAAGTATGAACAGGATTGAAGCCCTAGGGTAGTGGTTCCCAAACTTGCTGGGGTCACAAAACCTGGCCTCTTCTTTTTGGTTCTCCTGTGTGCTGTCATCTTGGATATCATGTAATCCAAGATAGTGGCATCTAGGACATCCCACAGTACCCCTGTAGTGCCTTCAGGCACAGGGAACCACTGCCCTAGGGAACAGTAGCATTGGGAAAAGACAATTTTTAGCAAAGAAGTAGCAGGGGAAGGAAGGCAGTAATTTAACCAACTCCACTCACAACTTCTCCTGGACAACCTTTCCCCCTTCCAGGTTCCAGATGTGTGTCTGTGAGGGTCAACAGATGCCTAGAACCTATATCCAGATTTTGAGGACCACAGAAGCATATGGGAAGAAGTAAGGGGTGGCAAAGGAAAAATGGTGGGGATGGTCTGAGAGAGCAGGAGACAAGGTCTTTAAAGGCAGCTGAGAGTGCTGAAGCTGGATGAGCAAAGAGTGAAGTCGAGGACGTGTCAAGAAATGAGAGCAGAAAGATATGGGGTTAGGTGTCATGGAAGGCTTTGCAGGGAAGAAAGAGAATGCTCGCCTCCCCTTTCCCCATGCGAGGAGGAGGCAGAAGAAGCCTAAAAAAAGGCCAAGCACCTTTGAGCCAATTTGAAAGCGCCAAGGCAGAGCCTGCTGTGTTAAAAGCAATCCACATCCGGCCCCCTTGGTCAGAAGCAGCTCAGCATGGGAGACGCGACTGGCCAGGTAACCTATGGGAAATGTTGTGTTTTTGAGAATCTTAAAAGAAAATATTTAAAGCCCTGGAAGCATCGCAAGCATGTGAGGCATAGTTCAATGGAGTTTGGGAACTTGGGAACAAAAAAGAAAGAAAGAAAAACTGGGTCATTCGGCTTTACATGGCAAACTCCGCTTCTCTTTTCCGCAGCTCCTTTACAGCCATCAGGATTCAAGACAAAGGCACTGTGCTGATTCAAACCGTAAGAGGCAATCTATGCCGGATAGACAATGTGAGTACGGTATCTTGCTGTGGGACTGTATTAATAATTTCCTGCTTTGCCTGTGCTGGCACTCATGTACGTTTCTGTTGCGATAATATCAGCGATGTCTGAATCACATTACCTCTTCTGCTTCCCCCTCCCCCTCGGATCTGCTCACTTTCTTGATAGGGATAGCAACATGTAATTTATTCGCTTTGAGAAAGTGTCGTTAGGGGAAAAATGGAACCACTGAAAGGATGCATATTTCAAACCGCACTGGAAGGGTGCTAGCTAGGTGTGCCTTATCAGGGCCCATGAGAGGGGGGTGTACCCAGGCCCAAGGTCAAAATGAAGGCCAAGAAACCAAAGGGCCCAAACCAAATGAGGGCCCAGAAGTAAGTGGGCTCGAGAATTTCCTGGGATATTTTTCGATCTCACCAGGGCCCATGGGAGGGGGGTTCAGAGTACCCAGGCCTACTGTCAGAAAGGGGCCCAGGAGCCAAAGGAGGGGAGCCAGAAATTTCCCGCAATCTCAGAAAATGTATCCCTATACAGCAGGGGTGTCTAAAGTTTTTGGCAGGAGGGTCACACTGTCTCTCTGACACTGTGTCGGGGGCCGGGGGGGGAAAAAAAAGAATTAATTTACATTTCAAATTTGAATAAATTTACATAATTTTACATAAATGAATATATTAAAGATGAACTTATATGAATGAATGAAGGTCTTGCAATAGCTCAAGGCCTATAAAAGGCCTTGCGCAAAGCAAGGCCAGCCTTTCCTTTGCTGCCGCTACTGCATCACAGATGTAAAAAAGCAAGCGGTGGAGGGAGCCCTCATCTCACAGCTCACGCGAGTGGTAAAACATTCCCCCTCATGCTGAGAGCAGTTGCACCGGGCCAATGTGGGCTCCAACAAATCTCCTGAGGGCCAGAAGCTCATTGGAGACTGGGGGCTCCCTGAGGGCCTCATTGAGAAGCCTCGAGGGCCGCATGTGGCCCCAGGGCCGGGGTTTGGGCACCCCTGCAATACAGCATGAAGAGTAGCATGCACATTTTGTAGATGCCTATATCATTTTATCTATCATAATTTGTGGAAATTATGATCCAATAATAATATTGAGAAGGGAAGGGTCCCCAAAGAAACTTCGTGCCCCTTGTGCCTCATTATTATAAAGGAGGAAAATAATGGTTTTTCAGTTGTTTCCACTTTTTCCAAAGTCAGTGTCATTAAATTGCAACTGTGTGGATGTGCATGTTTACAGATGACACATACTATCACAGTGTTTGCCTTGTGCAATGGCAATTGCCACTCACACAGGTGAATGTACAAGTGGTGTACTTCATGCTCTTTTTCATAAAGAGGCTTCTATGTGACCTGCACACTAAAACTATGACGCTACGTATGGTTGGGTGTCATGCACAAACCTACCCTCAAATGTATACTTTTCTTCACTACTGCATGTAACTATGTTGGTTAGTTCATGCATAGTAATCACTGTTCATACATAGTAAGCACTTGGTGGATACTATCTTAAGTGTATGTGGAAAGAGCACCCATGGATGAAGTAGCAGAACAGCACTTTTCGGTGCTAGCAATTCACAAATTCAGTGGCAAGTTGTCAACTGTTGACTGATCAGATGATTGGAGATTAGCCCTTTGAAGATTAAAGATACACTGAGGATCCCTTGCTGGCTACGATCTTGGCAGGAAGAATTCTGGAGCATCCTGTAAAGTTAACCTGACTCTCTCCTCAGCTTATCTGTACCCTTCAGAGGCTCCAATCGGTTGCCACACTGGCACCGTGCAGAGTTAACATAAAGCCTGCACACCATGTTAAGGTCAACGTGAAACTAACTTGATTCCACAACAAACTCTTACAACTAGATTCCTCGCATAGTGCCATCTAGTGACCCAACTGTTTATTTAGAAAAATAAACACTTAACTCGGCTTCCCAGTTTGCCCAACACCCTCTCCTGCCACCACTAGAAAATGGTCACTATATATGTCTAAAAATGATGCACTGAGATATGCTGGCCACACAGTCACTGACTATATTATGCTCTTGCAATTTTTTTTTTCAGATCAAATTTCAGCAAGTGTAATTCTACATCCGGCACCCAAGATTACATTTTCTCCTGAAGTGTGCAGCAATTTGCAGCACTCCACGCCCCCCACCCCCCGCTCTTGCCTCCAGCTTAACTTCTAGCTTCTACTTCCCTTACGGATGCCAACCAACCAGGTATCACGGAAAATAAAAATGAACGCTTTGCACCCTTATTAAAAGACTAATACTAAAAATTTGGAAGGGCAAGTGCCCATCCATTATTCCTCAATGAATTAAGAAACTGATTTCTCAGTTTCTCAGTAGACTTTTTGAGATATTTATGTATAGACCTTCATTAGTTATATCCCTTTTACATAAGGCTATTTGCATTCTTTGTTTTATTTATATTGATTATATTCTTTTTTCCCTTTCTTTTATCTTTTTTCTTTTCTTTTCTTCTTTTCCCCTTTTATCTTTTTCTTTATAGCTTTTGATAATCAGTATCATAATAATAATCAAAAATTATAATTATAATCATTATTAGTAATCATAAAGGGAAATTTAAAAAAATAAACCATCACACTTAACTCAGCAGTTGGAATGGTACTACAGCCTCACCATAGGCCCACAACTTCCTTCTGTCTTTCAATGTTTCTGTTGTGTGCAGCAAAACTGACCACACACTCTGTGTTTGTGATTGTCTCCCTTTCTGTTTGAGTGTGGTGAGTGAGTGAGTCTATTTCCATTTTTTAACTGCTTTGGCAGAGACTCAAGATCAGCCTCAAGCCTCCATTGAACAAATCCCCTTAATCCATCTACCTAGAGCTCTGAGAACAAAGAAAATATCCTATTTCCTTTTGGAGGCTTGGGATCTCAGTTAAGAAGAGGTATTCAGTGGGAGAGGCTTGCCGCCCCATCATGTGGGTGATTTCATAGCCTGCTTCAAGTCTCATGCTTTTCCTGGAGGTCTTGGTTCAGACTATTAGAGAACCCAGTGGTGTAGCTAAGTCCTCTGGCACTCAGGGGTACAAAAATTTTAACACTTCCAATATGCCTATAACAGCTCCTCCACCCTCCAATTTTAACATTGTGCATTAAACACCTTAGAGCTGTGGTTCTTAAACTTTTAGCACTGGGACCCAATTTGTAGAATCTGTCAGGACCCACCAGAAGTGATGTCATGACCGAAAGTGACATCATCGAGCAGAAAATTTTTTAACAATGCTAGGCTGCAATCCTATGCATGCTTACCCAGGAGTAAGTCCCATTTACTATCACTGTTAAGAGCATTTACAGATTGGCCTGCGCTGGCTGAGTACAAATGTGTGACATTTCCCCAAATGCAGTCACATACCGTGGTGGCACCAAGTCTAATATATTAAAAATAAAATACTGAAGTGCATGGGGACCCACCTGAAATTGGCTCGTGACCCACCTTAAGGGTCCCGACCCACAGTTTGAGAAACACTGCCTTAGAGGCCTCCAAAAGGCACTTTCGACTTTTGGTGAGAATTGGAAGTGCCATTCAGAGGCTTCTAAAACACACACCCTCAAAGTGTGGTAATCAGAGCAATTTACTCCCCTGCCTCCCTTAGTTACACCACTGAGAGAATCACTCTCCAACCATGGTCATTTTCTGTGGCTTGAAGCATAGGAATCTTTCTCTCTTCATTTTGTACTAATGCCCCAACTTTCCTCCTTTCTTCATCCTCATCTACCCCTAATGCTTGAAGTTTCCTCAACCCAGGTCTCTCTGGGAAAACTGCCTAATTTCTCTACATTTCTTTCTTTCTTTCTTTCTTTCTTTCTTTCTTTCTTTCTTTCTTTCTTTCTTTCTTTCTTTCTTTCTTTTCCCTATTCTCCCTAACAGTAGCTTACACTTAAAGATGCAAATGAGTGGCTAGGAATCCTCAGATATTGCCTTTTCTAGCTAGCAGTAAATGAGTTGTCAAGATTCCCCTTTCCTCACTATCATTAGCTATCCATACAATGCAGTGGGCACTCCTTATCTGCCAGTTCAGTATTCACAGATTTGAGCATCCACAGATGCCAAGCCTGCAACTGGAGGGCCTCAGAAGACCTCCCAGATGTGACCAGAGGTGGATTCCAGGCACATCTAAAAGGCGTTTTGAGATGCAGGGAAGTGTCTCAGAAGGCCTTCCGGATGTGAACTGAAGTCACTTCTGGTTCACGTAGGCAACTTCCAGTTGCATCCAGGAAGTTCCTGAGGCACGTGGAAGCCACGTGTGATCTCTGGAGGGTGTGACCCCCCAGGTTAATTATTGTGGCGCTGCGCCACCCCTCCCACCATGGATTTAATTGTCCATGGATTTTTGTATCCACAGGGGGTCCTGGAACAGATCCCCCATGGATACTAGGAGCCCATTGTACATTTATACATAAAAGCTTTCACCTTATGGTCCCTGCTGGACCATACAGGGGTGTCATTGGCCAATATTCAGGATCCTCAATCCCAAACTAACCCAGAATTAATTCAGGGTGCATGTTATGTGTGTTTGTTTTTTTAAAAAAAACAACACTTGATAAAAAGAGTTCTTTGGCCATTCACATTTTAAGCAGATATTAAAATGCACTGCATTTGTGCACTGCAGGGGTGGCAGCGAGGCAGAACTGCCCCGTTGTGGTCTATGGAAAAGCACAGCAGCTGCCCTGCCTGCTTACTTTTGAGGTGGCTCTCCTTCCTCCCAAGGAGGCTTGCCTTACACCCACTTTCTCAGGTGTAAGGAGAGCATCCTCAAGTGTAAGCAGGTGGGGTGGCTGTGGTGCTTTTCCCCGGACTACAATAGGGCGGTTCTGCTTCACCTGCCACCCCTGTGCCGCACATCCCTGGTTTTAAGTTGGGATGAGTTTCTCCATAAATTTCAAGCGTGAACCATGCAGGTCCAGGGCAGGTCCAGAGTATCATTTAGTGGGGCGGCGGCAAGAAATAGGGCCTTCTCAGTAGTGGCACCAACGCTATGGAACTCCCTTCCCCTTGACTTAAGAATGGCTCCCTCTCTTGAGACCTTTCGGCGAGGCCCGAAGACCCTTCTGTTTAAACAAGCCTTCTGAGTTCTCGGCCTTTTTAACATCTTTTTAACATCTTTTAATATTTTTTACAGGCCTGATTCTTTTATGACTTGCTGCTGCTCTATGCTCTTTTTACCTATTTTTTATTCTGACTGCTGTTTTTTATGATATGTGTTAATATGTTTTTATTTGTTTTAAATTATGTTTTTAATCTGTTGTAAGCCACCTTGAGTCCCTTCGGGGAGAAAGGAGGGCTAAAAATAAAGTTGTTGTTATTATTATTATTATTATTATTATTATTATTATTATTATTATTATTATTACTATTACTATTACTATTAATATTACTATTACTATTATTATTATTAATAAACACCGCTTAAAGCTGACGATTTCTGCTTCATCCTCTAATCTGTCAAGAGAGGTAACAGCTGTCACATAAGCAGGAGCTCATCCAAGATACTGTTTCTCACCGTGCGCCCCACTTTGCATAACAAAGCGTCACTGCTCTGACAATGCAATCCGTCGCATGCTCGGAATGAGACAACAGAGTTCAGGAGCCAGGAAAAGTCAACCTTTGGCTATTCCGCATTGTTGGAGCAGCACGAAGCTTTCACCGTCGGCTGGCAAAGCTGACCCTGAAAACCTAAGCAACAGCAAACATCCTTCCGGAAACCTGTGGGCTTGTCTGCAGCAAAGGGAGGATTTGCCATTTTTATTGTTTGTGTGTTCAGTGTTTATTTGTGTTCGTAAAAGAAGAGGAAGAATAGACTCATTCAGGAAATAAAGCAAGCACTCTAGACGGTATTATCAGGTACGGCTTCTCACTTTCTCCCCCGCAAAAAAAAAAAAAGCATTTCACCTAGGCTAGCAACCAATCAAGGGCTTTGCGCATGCGCCACTGTGTTTACATTCACAGGCTTGAAGGTTAGAACACTACTGCACGGCAAAAAAAAATTGCACTGATACATTTTATGCCCAGGATTCTTACTTGAGCTGCCAGTTTACTGCTTCTGGAGGCCCGTCTGCCGCAACTTAGGCCCACGCAGCACTCCAACGTTAGTCCAAGATAGGGAAGTGATTGAAAAACTTGAAGGTGACATCTAAAATATATGTCCCGAGGATGCTTCTGGGGCCATGTTAGGTCTTGGGGACACAAGCAGAATCATATTCAGGCACAGTGAATTGATTAAGCACAGTCTGCTTAATTACTGTTCAGCCATTAGACTCCCCTCCACCAATCCTTTAAATTCAGAGAGTTCTTGTGCAGACCTGCTTAAGGAGCCTTGTCAGGGAGTTATATATAACCTTGTAAATATAAATCAATTCAAGTACAGATGGGACCACGGAATTTACGGGCGTTCTGTTTCTGCTGGAGGAAACTATGGACAGCTCTGATCCGAGGAGCCCCACTGCACAGGCTGGGACTTTACCTGAGGGTAAGGTGACAAATGTCTCATTCGGGGATGTGCCACTCCACCGTGGGTTGACTCTTGCCTAGCCCCGCCCCTGCCCCAGACTCTTTGACTCATGCTTGAGTCTTAATGGGTGGCCGTGGGAACACAACCAGAGCATTTTTAGGACGCAGGTTGACTTAAGTGCATATCTTTTTGGCAAATGAGTCAGGCACCACTCCATAGAAAAACAGAGCTGCTACTGCTGGTGGGGTGTGTGTGTATGTGTATCAAAGTTCTCATTTAATGCTCCCCTGATGACCCCATCCCACCTGTAAACAAAAGCTCTGACGTTCTTTGACAGCCCAATCTTAACCAGCATTGGTGCAGCTGGGCCATATGGCCTACACTATATCCAGCACTAGGAAGGAGCAGGCTGGAGGTCTCCGTGGGGTTAAAGGCACCAGGGATGGGCAACTTGACTTGGAAGACTAGGACTCAAGTTGCCAAACACGTATTTGATACGTATTTGACACAGATAGTGCAGCAGTGCAGAAAGCATGGATTGCAATGCAGAAACCTCAGCCATGAACCCACTCACCCCCGATCACATAAGAACTCCCGATTCTGCCTTCAGAAGGAGCACCAAGCACGGATGGACCTACAGGGAGGGAAGAGGAAGTGTCCCAGCTTGGCAAGGCAGAAGGGACAGGCAGCAAGGGTGTGGGAACAGAAGTGGCAGGCTGGCAGGCCCAGAAAACAAAATTTAAGCCTCCCTCCTTCACCCCCACCCTAGACTCCTGAAGCCAACCGACCCTCCTTTTTCCAAGTCTCTTGCTCATGCTGGTTTCACTGTGGCTCCCAGATCACCCCTGAGGTCCTTCGGAAGCCACAAAAAAGTAACCAGGCACACACACACACACACACACACACACACACACACACACACACACACACACCAAGTGGAGTGGCGGGCTGAAAGACTCGAGTTTCTGAATCTGTGTCTCCACTTGTTCTCGAGAAAAACTTCGGAGTCCCAAGTCACTTTCAGTTTCAAAACACGCGCAACTTGAGTCCACCATGAGTCACCAAAAATACGTGTTTGGCAACTCGAGTCCTAGTCTTCCGAGTCAAGTTGCCCATCCCTGGTGCCTTTAACCCCAAGGAGACCTCCAGCCTTCTCCTTCCCAGTGCTGGATATAGTGGAGGCCATATGGCCCTGCTGCACCAATGCTGGTTAGGAATGGGCTGTCTGGCACGCTCAAAGTTTTGCTCTATGGTTGGGAACCCCACTCTTTTCTTATACTGAATCCTTACGGTTTGGAATATAAATCACACTGGAGGTTAAGATTTTAGAAGCAGGCTCTGTCATATCTTATTACAATCTTGCACAGATGGGGAGGAAAAGTGATGTTAAGAGGAGCCACACAAACATCTGCAGAGAATCACTATATATGATTCATGATATATACCATTCATGAATGGCACATGACTTAGAGGAAACTGGGCTCAGCTTCTTGTAGCCAAAATGAAAAATTTCCTCTGATTCTCCCACATGGCTTTTTCTTTTTGGGTCCTTCTGTCTTTGCCTCTGAAAGAGGCAATACACACCTGAGCTGTGTTTGTTGTTTTGCTATTGTTTGCGAAACATCTCAGCTTTACCCTTCACATCAGACCTGTCAGGTATGCATTCTACAGATTAAAGAAAGATGCCTTACTGCATTACAGTGTTGTTGTATTCTCTCCAAGCAAAACAGAACAAGAATTTTTGCATTTATATGTGCTTTCCCGTGGAAAGGTGCTATACCTGAACTCTTAGTCAAGTGATAACTGACTCCTAAGCAGAGATCAAGTGATAACTGTAAATCATCTAAGACTTGATCACTGATTGGGAGTCAATTCTTATAGACACCGTGGAAGGTCTTTCCATTGGCTTTTGGAGGAATCTGAATTGGACCCTGTAGACCTCATCTCAACAAAGTTTTCTGAATGCAGTGTGCCTCCCTGCTTCAATTCCAGACTGGCAATCACATCCTTCACAAAATGCTGGAGCTTCAAGGCACTGCAGATGAAACTTCAGAAAGGATTTATTGATGGGGTGATGTTACACAACTATTAAAGAGTGATCATCCCTTTAGGAGATGGGGGATAGAATGCCACTTAGTAGCTTATATTTCATCAACTCAAGTATATATCAGAGAAAGTTAATCCAAAACTGTGATAGAACTTTACTTTCCAGACAAAGATAAATAATATTGTTTATTTTCCCCAGGTCAGCACACACGAGCCTTTTTTTTTTTCCTCTTCAGAACACTTTTGTAACATTATATAGTTCTTACAGGGCACCATCTAGAGTATATTTCTTAACTATATTAGAGAAAAGATTGATGCTTTTATACGAAATGTATAAAACATAAAAAATAATTCCATCGTCTACTCACTAGGCTTTAACAGTAGATCAGTCAACTGAATTAAGTTGATTTTGGATCAATCAACAAGCTTTAAGTTGATTTTGGGCACAATCCTGGCCAGTGTGCTGCACCAGTGCTATCAGTCACAAAAGTGTCATAAATAATAATTATAATATAATATAATATAGGTATTTATATATTGCCTTTCTTGGTCGTCAGATTTCTCCTCAGGCAATACTAAATCCCAGTAGGGATTTTTACAATTGAAGAAGGTTTTGTCTTTCAAGAACCACAACATTTCAGATGGATCTTGAATGATCTGGTATCACATTCTGGCCTCCATTTTCCTCCCACGCAGGCTGACAGCGGCCAAAGAGCAGGTGGAATAACTCCGCATAACTCGACTAGGCTTGTCAGCTGCTTCAAGGTCTCGCCGTTCGCGGTGCCGGTGGCCTCGAACTGGCGACCTTCGGATGTTATCTTCAGGCAAACGGAGGCTCTACCCTCTAGACCAGACCTCCTGCCCTATGCCTAAAGCACTGTGCAATGGCATAGCAGTCTGGCCTGCTAGTGGGAAGACCTGTGCCAGCCTGTGCACAATGGCACAAGGAGCAGTACACGTTGAGCAGGGGTAGGAAAGGTGATGATGGGGGCGTGGTGGTCGGATCAGGCCTAGGAGGGGATGGAATCAGTTGCACTATCGCACGCCACATCCTATCCCCCTTCCTGGGCTTGATCCGACAACACAGGGCAATGCAGACTTTCACCAGCAACTGAGCTAGCACAGGTCCAAGAGGCCTGATTTTGCAGGCGAGGGCTTACCTCACGGCAAGGGGACAAACGTCCCCTTAACTTGGGGAGACCTCCTGCTGGCTAAATTCTCCCAAGGAATGCAGCGCAAGCTATGCCAGTGCTGCGGTATAGCTGCAACAGAATTTTGCATTGGATTGGATTGTAAATCAGATGCAGGCAATTTTAATCAGAGCATGGCGTGAGACACATGATCCAGCTTTGCTGAAGCCAAGTATGTTTGGGTATGATCAGTGAATGAATGGGAAAACTGCTTGGGAATCCTACATGTACTGCTTTGAGACCCTGAGATATTCCATGGATCCCCAGCATGAATGTCATAATGCTGAGGGTATCTTGTCTCGGAGGTGGCTGGTGATTACATTATTGCCAATCAAGACTGACTAATGGCCCCTTGGTTACCCATCAGTAAAAAAGGCAAAATATAAGTGAATAAATAATGTGGAAACTGCTGGGCAGGAGGTCTGGTCTAGAGGGTCGAGCCTCCGTTAGCCCAAAGACAACATTGGAAGGTTGCCAGTTCGAGGCCACCGGCAGCTCCCTGAACGGAGACCCTGAAGCAGCTGACAAGCCAAGCTGAGTTATTCTATCTGCTCTTTGGTGTGAGCGAAGAAGCGTCTTGGCTGCCTTCCATGTGAGAGATGAAGGAGCTGCTTGTCAGCCTGCATGGGAGGCAACTGGAGGCCAGAAGTGAGACCAGACCAGGAAGATCCATTCTGAAATGTTGTTGGTTCTTGAAAGACAGAACCTTCTATGATTGTAAAAATCCCCTTGAGGGATTTAGAAATGCCTGCCTGTGTAAACCGCCTTGAATAAAGTCAGAGGAGTAATCTGATGACCAGAAAGGCGGTATATAAATACCTAGTTGTTGTTATTGCTATTGTTATTAGTTGGTGGAGCTAATTTATTTTTGAGAGTATTTTGATTCTAGTGTTACTGGTTGAGAGAACTAAAAAAAATGGTTTTTCCTTCCAACAAGGATGATGTATCAGGTACCAAGTTTCATGATAGGCATATTTATTCTAAAGAATTCAGTTTTATTAATTTTAAGAATTCATAATTTATTAAAATTATTACAATTTATGAATTTTAAGAATTCTGGTCTAGAGGGTAGAGCCTCCGTCTGCCTGAAGATAACATCCACAAGGTCGCCAGTTCGAGGCCACCGGCACTGTGCGACCTTGAAGCAGCTGACAAGCTGAAGCCGAGCTATTCCATCTGCTCTGAGTGTGGGAGGATAGAGGCCAGAATGTGAAGCCAGATCAGAATGAAACACCTGAATGTAGTGGTTCTTGAAAGAAAGAACCTTCTTTGAAATTGTAAAAATCCCTATTTAATAAGGGATTTAATAAAGCCTGCCTATGTAAACCGCCTTGAATAAAGTCTTGAATAAAGACCAAGAAAGGCGGTATATAAATACCTGTTGTTGTTGTTGTTGTTGTTGTTGTTGTTGTTGTTGTTGTTGTTGTTATTATTATTATTATTATTATTATTATTATTATTATTATTATTATTTTATACCTGAAAAGGAAATGATGACTCAGAGTTATTTCATAGCCCTGCACAATTTTCACATGTTTATTTGGAAACATTTTGGACATCCAACTCACAGCTATTCTGCTCTGAATGGAACACTTCTTGCTCCTTCACGTGTTACTATTCTGCAGGGCTAAGTCACATTTGTTCACAACCCTACTCCTGTAATAATGGTACTGGCCTGGAGGAATTACTACTGTTTACTCATAACTGAACTGCAGCCCAACTCTGGTCAAGACGTGTAAAGTCCTGCACATTTTCACATGTTTTCCGTTAGAACAGGGGTCGTGAAAAACAAGAACAAAATCCTTAAAACCAAATACAGTGGGCCCTAGATACCTATGGGAGATCTGTTCCAGGGTCCCCTCCCCTATGGATACCGAATTCTGCCCATAATTAAATCTATGTTTGGGTCTCAAAGGGCCTCCTAGGTGTGGCAGGAAGGCGCTTACGGTTGTGTCCAGGAGATCCTCTGAGGCCCTCCAGCCACGAGCTTGACATCCACGGATACTGAAATCCACAGATGCCGACCTCACCAATAATTAGGGCCACTGTAAATGCTTGGTCAACTATATTTCAGACTTTTGTATATTCTTTACTCTTATTTATGGCTTTTTTGGCTAACTACAATTTTGAGTATTTTTGCTACCTACAACTTTGCCGCTGCTTGATTCACTTTTTTTCTGGTCCCTTTGTATTTCCTCCTCACTAAAGTCAGAGCTGCAACACATAGTTTCATTGAGACACCACCTGATGACACATCCTTCCACTCTTGCGCCCATCTACCCACCCATGGTTTGCACAGGTTAACTCCTTTCAACAATGATATCATGACAACACTAACATCCAATCCTAGGTGTGTTTACTCAGAAGTTCCATTGAATACAGTGGGGCTTACTCCCAGGTAAGTGTGTAAAGCAGCCATTTTCAACCACTGAGTGGTGCCACAGGAATTTGGGGGAGGTCATTTATTAATAGGGCCAATGGGAGATATGAGCCCCCACTGGCAGCATGGTGTGCCTTGTCAATTTTCAAAAACCTGATGGCGTGCCTTGACCATTTTAGTGCCTTGTCAGTGTGCTATGAGATGAAAAGGGTTGAAAAGCACAGGTGTAAAGGACTGCAACCTCAAGACCAGATCCTATTCAACTTATCAGAGCTGATGCGGCAGCAACCCAGCTCTGAGGTAAAGGAACAAATGTTCCCTTACCTTGAGGAAGTCTTCCCCACATCACAGGATGCAGTATACACCCATTGGCATGGCTACATGGGTGCTGGAAAGTTGGATAGGATCGGGTCCTAAGCTTACCAAACCACTGCTTTTTTTACTATCAATTTTTTTTCTATCACAATTTTTTTCTCTCTAGTATGAATCAGTGTTTTCTGAATAGTTTGGAAGTACTCAGTTTCCTAATATTAAAAAAAAAAAAAATCCACCTACTATGAACAGAGATAAGTATAATCCGAATTCCCCTATGTTCATATATTTTGAGAATTCATTTCCACTCTGGCCATTAAGCTATTGGAAATCTCATACTTTTTTCTCATTTCACAATCCCTATGCCAGCTATTAAATAAGCCGTATCCAAGTCACTGACCCATTAGACTTGAAGCAAGCTTCCTATCTCAAAATGCTGAGATTCAGCCATGAACAATGCAGAACTAGGAGGCTTCAGGGTGTGACATTACTGTCTCATTAATACATTACTCCTGTGTATAAAGGGACAAAGTAGTTGTTATTCAGTCAAGAGTAAATGGATCCTATTAATGGACCATTAAACTATGCCAGTTAGGACCAATTATATTAACTTACTTACCTCATTATATTAACGAATTAGGATGTCATATGAGCTTCCCTTCTGTAGGACTTTTTTAAAAACATGGAAATAGGAACAACTAGGACAGTGTTTCCCAACCTGGGGGCAGTGACGCCCCCAGGGCAGTGACACCATCAGGGCAGATGTTCCTGACCTTACTTTGGGCTGCTACCCTTCTTAAGAAGGGTAACAACCTATTCAAGGACCCGTACTGCTGTTAGAATGGCACTTCTGGGTTTTGATGTCGCCCCTGCCATTGAATGCATGTAAGTAAAAAAGGGGTGATTTTTTTACTTACATGTGCTCGGTGCTGGCAATGAAACCTGAAGTGCTGCACTAATGGCAGGGACATGATTGAAACATACAAAATGATGCACAGGAAGGATAGAGTAGATAGAGAGATGCTCTTTAACCTGTCACACAACACCAGAACCAGGGGACATCCACTAAAATTGAGTGTTGGGAGAGTTAGGACAGAAAAAAGAAAATATTTCTTCATTCAGCTTGTAGTTGGTCTGTGGAACTCCTTGCTACAGGATGTGGTGATGTTATCTGGCCTAGATGCCTTTAAAAGGACAAATTTCTGGAGGAAAAATCAATCACAGGTTACAAGCCCTGATGTGTGTGTGCAACCTCCTGATTTTACAAATGGGCTATGTCAGAATGCCAGATGCAAGGGAGGGCACCAGGATGCAGGTCTCTTGCTTTCTTGTGTGCTCCTTGGGGCATTTGGTGGGCCACTATGAGATACAGGAAGCTGGACTGGATGGACCTGTGGCCTGACCTGATCCAGCGGGGCTGTTCTTATGTCCCTGTTCAAGTCGCTACCCTCCTTAAGGGGATAGTGTCCGCAAAGAAGGTTGGGAACCAGTGAACTATAAAATGCATAAAGTGACTTTAAAAAGTGGAGCTTATGCTCACACATATAAAAACTGTGCACTCTTAATTTGGAAAGCTGTCTATATGAGGTATTTTTTTTTTTAATTTTGCATTTCAAATTAGTAGGAAATAAAAGTGGTTGCTCTTTTTCCCACTAATACCACAGCAGTCACATGGAGAGCTGCAGGTGCTCTGATACATTGTCTTGTACCCAATTAGAAGGAGACTTCGCCAATTAGAAGGGGACTTCTCATCCTCCCCCTACCCTTTCAGGGTTGAGTCATTTCCTTTTCCTCTTTTCGGCTCTCTCCTGGACTGTCTAACTCAGTGTTTCTCAAACTGTGGGTCGGGACCCACTAGGTGGGTCGCGAACCAATTTCAAGTGGGTCCCCATTCACTTCAATATTTTATTTTTAAGATATTAGACTTGATGCTACCATGGCATGTGATTGCATTTGGGGAAATGTTACAGACCTGTATTTTTAACAAACTACTATGTATATGCTTTGAACAATGATAGTCAATAGGACTTACTCCTGGGTAAGTGTAGGTAGGATCGCAGTCTAGGATTGTTAAAAATTTCCCTGCTTGATGATGTCACTTCCGGTCATGACATCGCTTCCGGTGGGTCCCGACAAGATTCTTTTTCTTAAAAGTGGGTCCCGACGCTAAATGCGTGAGAACCACTGGTCTAACTCAATGAAAGGATCAGAAATGGGTGAAAATTTAGAGCCCAATCCTATCCAACTTTCCAGCACAGGTGCAGCCACAATGGCACTCCGAGGTAAGGGAACAAACATTCCCTTATCTTGAGGAGGCCTCTGTGACTGCCTCCCCACCACAGGATGCAGCGCATGCCCCCATAGACACGGCTACACCAGCACTGGAAAACTGAATAGGATTGGGCCCTTAGCTGGCACAAGTCTGAGCAGCCCCGTGTAGGACATTCAGACTCAGGAGGAAGGATATAGTAGAAGCCTGCTTCATGTATCCTGCCCCCTTCCTGGCCTGATCCGCCCGTTCCGCTCTCCCCCTGCCCAGAAATGCCTCTCCCCACCTCCAATCCACCCTCCTGGAGCCGCTCCACTGCTCAGCATGACTTTTCCTCTCCCAGCAGCTGTGCTTCAAGACGCAGCATCTGCAAAGCAGTGCAGACCTTCTAGCCAGTACCACCTATTCACAAAGTGCTGCAAATGTACTTTATGGCATGTTTGTGACACCTTGCGTCAGTGCAGGGATCACTGCTCTGGTGGTCAACCAAAATGTCACTGTCAGTGATTTTCTTCCTCTTCAGTCGTTTTGATGGAAATTCACTTTCTTTCACTTCTTGTCGTTCCGTGTTTCTCCCTTCTCCATTTTCCCAGTTTATTTCTGATTTTGCTGAACTCTCCTGTAACAACTGCCCACTCACATCCTTAGGGAGACCTGAGATATATTTTGAGAAATTGAGGTACCTCATATGACTAATACATGGATCATATATATTTATATAACGTTTTTTTTAAATTTTTTGAAGCTGATTTTTAACTTGGAAAAGAGAGATCCTCAAAAGCTCAATAAGTTTTAAGTGAAAACATTTTCAAATACATTTTCTTCCATGAACCCAACAGTTTATGTCACATTGTTCCAAAGTCTTCGAAACGGAAGCCTCCTCCAGTAGTAGGAGGTCTGACACCCACCCAGCAGAATGGTCCAATGAATTATTATTTATTATTTATTTATTATTTATTGGATTTGTATTCCGCCTTTCTCCCCGAAGGGCACCCAAGGGCACCCAAGGGCACCACCTTGGCTTGAATAAGTGAGTGTTCTCAATTAACAGCTACCAGAACCATGCACAGCATATACTTCAAGGTTTTCCCCTGGCTCAGAATACGGTTGGCAACCTTCAGTCTTGAAAGACTATGGTATAAGCCTACAGCACCCGGTATTCCCAAGAGGTCTCCCATCCAAGTACTAACCAGGCCTGGCCCTGCTTAGCTTCTGAGATCAGACGAGATCGGGCATCTGCAGGGTAACAGTTGCTCAGAATATCCCTTGTAGGAAAAGATGTGGGCCAAACTAGATGTGATGCTATCATGTGGCTTGTGTGGATTTTTCCCTGTGCAAATACCAAGTATAGAAGGGGGAGCCACACCAGAGTGGGGGAAGGAAAATTTAGCCATTGTATCTTCCCATTTCAGATCCAGATCAGAGGAACCACAGCTATTATTTGTCTCCACTGGCACTAAATTTGTCTCCATCGGTGCTGGCACTAGTGTCTCCACTGGCACTAATGTAAATAGCAGCCGTGGGGGAGCCAGTTTGGACTGGGACTGTAGCAGGGACAAAGACATAAAAGCTTCCCTCTGTCCACACTATGGGATCAGGATCCCAAAACTCACATAGGGCAAAATGATGTGAATGTCATATCTATTTCGGTTCTGTGTAAGGCACAAGAATCTGAGAACTGGCTGTGGACCTAAGAATATTACTCTCTGCATAATCATGGTATCTCGTCATAGCGAGATCCTTGTCTGCTCCCTCTTGCACTTCAATTCTGCCACTCCAAGTGGCCAGAAGGTGGAATTACCACTATTGGTTCAATAGAGGTCAGGAGACACAAAAGGCCTTTGTGACAAAAGGTCAAAAATCAGCTAGCTACTAATTACCCTGCAAACAGCTCAGCTCCTGCAGTTTGCAAGGTAGCTTCTAATTGGCCTGCAAAAGAGCTCAGCAACTATTTTTCAAACTGTAGGAGGCAAGGCCTTCGCAGAGCAATTAGCAGCTATCTTGCAAACTGCAGGAGCTAGTTGCCCTGAAAATGGTTCAGCTTCTGTAGTTTTCAAGGAGCTGAGCTCCTGCAGTTTGCAAGCATGAATAAATAAATATGGAGAGATAAATGCATCTTAGTTGATGCCCCCTAATGAAGAATTCAAAAATACCCAGAGACTTCATGTTTGTTTTTATTTTTCGGGGGGGGGGGGGCGGGAAGAAAAAGGAAGGAGAGCTTTCATTAAAGTTAATTAGGGCTACCTCGTTAAGAGAAATGGATCAAAGTTTTTCTAATAAACAAATTAAAATATTATTACTTTCAAATAAATATATTATTTCTTTCTATATTTTTTTAAGTCTTGTAAAGCTAGGTGGATCCTGATATAGTGTCATTTTTAAAAGTGTGTACCTAAAAAGTTTTTGAACCAAAAGTTCAAAACACTAAATGTTTTTGTGTTAAAGTATGGGCTTTCACGAGGACTGCCGGAAATGGAGCACCTAGAAATGGCAAGAACCAGGCTGCAAAACAAAGCACACGACCAATTTGTTACATATTCAGGGACGTAATGCACACAAAAGCAGCTAGTACATGACTGGGGGTCTTTTGGCCAATATCACTAAAGTAGTTCTTCTGTCCTTGTGTCCTACTCTTGCTTAGATTCTGCTTCAAAAGTAATTTGACTAGACAATTTAAAAAATGTGTCCCATTACCATTACAATGAAGGAATTGTTTTTTGTTTTTTTTCTTGGTGAACAACAACAACCATGTTCATTTGTGTTTCCTGAATGAAAGCAACAAAAGCCAAACAAAAAAAACCTCAAGGTTGTCCTGGCATTCATGCTGCATGAGTAAACCTGGCTTGTTTGCTATAAAGCGAAATGCCAAGCTGCGACATGGAAAACGACAAACGGCAAGGTAACAAAATATCAAGGGGTGCTTATACGGGAGCAGAAGGTAAATTTTTTAAAAGCATAAAGTGCTTTTGACTCTTCCGTATCTGAGATGAAACCTGCTTCATTTGCTTCTAAGCCATTATGAACATGTTCAGAGTCTCATGCAAGCTCACCCTTATCCAGGGCTGATCTCTCCCATGCATTTCTGGGAAGATGGAACAAGTATGAATCGCAGAGCCGAAATCACAGGAAATGCCTTATGCCGCCCAAAGAAATGACTACTACCTTATCTGAGACATCCTAACCGATAGTACCTCTGAACCTCAGCCTGCAATTTTATTCCACAATCCGAACTTTTATCATACAATGAGGTGCACATTGGCACATGGAGGCTGTGCGCAATCCACGTGGAGGCGACCAGGAAGCAAGAGCGCAATGGTACCACAAGAAATAGCCGCAGTTTAAATCCAGGTTTTTCTATTTAGTTTAACAGCATCTCACTTTTGTCGAGATGGAAAGAGATAGCAGATATATAGCATTCGTTCTTGTCTATAACAATTTTAAGAGCGCTTTGGGAACAACTGGGCCACTGCTAGAATGGATTTTGCTAGAACAACCGACGCATGTCACTCATTTTCCCCACATTGGTCTGAGGGTTGGAGCTTTTCGCAGGATTGAAAGTGTGCAGGCAGCTTCAGTTCAGAGGACTTATGCCTCGGTTTTGATGCAGAGATGTGCTACCAGGGGAAGCAGGAGAGGCAGAGCCTCACCAGAACCAACAAGTTAAAAAAAATAGGGGAAAACATCAGATGAAGTTTGAAGTTTAGGAGTGGAGGATCTCATTGTGGGGGAAGGAGATAAGCATCAACTTCCCACGTACAACTAAACAGGTAGTGAACAAACATTCCTACCTGGCACCCAAGGGCAACCACCTAACCTTAAGACTATCCTGCAGGTGGCTGGACACAAGCATGAAACCTCCCAGAATTTGAACGCCAAGATGGAGCCTTAACACTGAAAACACCGCCCTGGATCCACTCCCAGCTAACCAAGGCCCATTCAGTGCTTGCATTTCTCACTCTTGCCTCACGCAGTGCGGGGCCAGGCAAAGAGAGCCCCCCCACCTTAATCCGAATGGCAATTCTTAATTCATTGAACACAAACAGCACTTCACGACTGGATTTAACAGCCCAATTCTATTCCTTCCCCTGCCCCGATGATGCCCCACACTGCTGAAGCATGCAATGCATCCTGCAGGGGGGACAGTCCCAGACGTCTCCTCTGAGTAAGAAAACATTTGTTGCATCTGAGGTCCAAATGGGTCCACACAGCCCTGCACTAGTGAAATCGCTGGCGTAAGTCCATGTGGACCCGGGTCAGGGGATCAGGTCCAGCAAGAGGGCTTGGATTCGGCAAATGCTGCTGCTGTCAAATCTTCCCGCTTCCTAGGCCTGATCTTTTCTGTTCCCATCACTGCCCCATTCCACCCTTCCTCACCCCTGATTTGCGTCCCCACCCGACTGGGTAGGTCAGTGGGTTTGGAGGTTGTTATGGGATCATCCCCAGGCCTGCAGGTAATTTGCAGGCTGGATAGTGTCAGGCCCTGAAGTCTTGGCCTGACTGCGCACAGCATCATGGGAGGAGATGATGCAACATCTGGTGATGCATACCAGGTGACTGTCACCTGGTGAGTCACCCCATATGCCATCAGAGTGACTTTGCACTTTCAGGTCGCTCTGATTGGCTATAGCTAGTATATAGTCCAGCGAGGGCAAGCTGGAGTGTGGGAGATGCAGAGTGGATTTTGTGCCGAGGGCTACGTCAGTGTGATTCGTGATTGTGTTATCTGGACTGTTGCTGTATATATTGTACATAGTAAAGAGACATTTGGTGGAGAACTTCTGCCGTATGTCGTCTGTTTTCCCAGGAGTGCCTACGCTCTGGCCTTGAGAGATAAGTACAAGGTGCAGCTGGACAGCCGCTTGCTGTGAATGCTTACCAAGCCGTGACAGAGGTGCATTGACACATTTGGAGGGGAATGACATGCACTCGAACCTCTCAACCAGCATTCCAGCAGCACACGGTTTTGTGCGCGCTGATAGAAAGGGTTTTGTGACTTCCATAAGGCAGTATCCACTGGCTAGTTCCACCAATAGGATTGAAGGAGAATAGGAGAAGCCCAATAGGATTGGGATGTAAATTATTCTTACCACAGGGTGGTTTACAGAAAAAAAGTAAACACATCCACAACTTTGTTCATCCCTAGTCTGAATCACCCAACCATTGAGCATCACAGCTATTTAGAATGTTATCTTTTAAATAGGCCACTTATGAGAGTGCTGAATGCCTAGATGGCCATTTAGTTAAATCCAATTTCCTGTACTAAATTTCAGCCCTTATTGACAAGGGCTTAATTATGAACTACAGGTGGTAAACTCATTGTTCTGTATTCACTTGAGAACTGAGTCTTGACCACCCATTGCTGTGATAGCTACTAATCTATTTTAGCACTCCGGGGAATAATAAATACCAATTCTGTGAAATGGTACAGAGAGATAGCTGATGAAGAAAATCAAGTTCAGAACCATCTCCAGAATCTTATGCTATTCACATATCTTTTATGCATGCCAATTTCTGCAGTGCCAGACAGATGCCTAATTAGCAAAATGGCACTATGGAAAAAGTTCAGGTGGAAGCCAGATCCCACTCAGGTAAGCTGTATCTGCTGTGCCAAAATTAATGCAAGTTCACATTTGTCAGCCTGGAAGAGGATTGAAATCACACAGAAGAGAAGATTCTCAGCTAGGAAGAACTTTGTTCTGGCAAAGTTCTTGTATCTGGGACACAAGCAAAAAGAAAAGTACATTGGAGAAGGTTGCTTAGAAACTCGTGAAAAATGAAATCTAGGCAGCCAATGAGCACCCAGTAAGGTCTACTGCGGTGTTTCTCAAACTGTGAGTTGGGACCCACTAAGTGGGCCACAAGGCAATTTCAGGTGGGTCCCCATTCATTTCAATATTTTATTTTTAATATATTAGACTGGTATGTGACTTCATTTGGGGAAATGTTATAAATCTGAACTTTTAACAAGTTACTATGCATATACTTTTAACAATGATAGTAAATCCTGGGTAAGTAACTTCTGGGAATCCTGAGTAGGATTCCACCCTAAGATTGTTAAAAATTTTCCTGCTTGATGATGTCACTTTCGGCCATGACATCCAATGGGTCCTGATAGATTCTCATTCTAAAAAGTGGGTCCTGTTTGAGAACCATTGGTCTACTGAGTTTCTGCCATCCACTGATGAATGAAACTGAACATCTGGGTTAGCACACATTTTTCTTTATCAGACCATACATGAATTGATGGACCAAGTTGAGATCAATTTATGCAAATAGCCTCATATATCGTACCTTATAAAATACAGTATTTTAAAACATGGCTCTAATGCAGTCATTCCCAAACACTAGGACCCACTTTTTAAAGTGACGATGTTAACAGAAACCACCTAGATTTATGAGATTTAAAAGAAATGATATTTTTATTTATTTATTTATGTACAAAAAAACCACAATCCTTCTCTTGTAATGAGACAAACCTTATGCACTTTAATGAATGCTCGAATTCCTTTCCCATTTCTCCCCAGAAAAATTAAAAAAAAAAAAATCTTATGGGTTTTTTCTTTGGAATTCTTTATTAGTGTGCATCACCTAAGACACATTTTTTTCTGACTAGCTCTTGAAGTTTGCAAGATAGCTGCTAATTGCACTGCAAAGAGCTCCACTTCTGCATTTTGCAAGATAGCTGCTGAGCTCTTTTCAGCTCATAGCAGATATCTTAGCAATATCTTAGCAGATATCAGAGCTCTTAGCAGATATCTTGCAAACTCCATTAGTTGAGCCATTTGCAGGATAACTGGCAGCTGTCTGATTTTTAAATAACATCAGGGCTTGAGGCAATTAGTTATCTGATCCATCATCTGGGTTTACATTAGAGACTCTGCTCTGTGCTTTTGTGATCCACCAAAAATCTGGTCATGACCCACCAGTTGGTCATCATAACCCACAGTTTGGAAACTACAGCTTTAATAGCTGATTCCCTTTTTTGGGAACTGAGTTTTTCAAGATCAAGAATAGGCAAGCCATGAATTGTAAAGCAATTGCTAGTTTTGTACATTCTGCTGACACATAACTAATGAACCCAATTTCCATGAACATGGTGGGTGCCAAGTTACTGGTGATAGAAAAATCACATCCTGCCAGTTGTGTCTTCCAGCCAAACCTAGTTGACTAAAAATCTGAACACTGATACTCCCCAAGGCTTAAATTTATGAGGCCGCCTGCTAAATTTATAACGTCTCAATTCAAATAAAATAGAGAGTTTTATGATTTGTCTTCTTACTGGACGTTTAAAATATACTGACTGTCCTTACACTTTCAAGCATAAAATGCATGATGCTTCTTTGCTTGTCTGAGCTGTGTTGATTTGCGTCATGAAGACTGTTCCCATCTTTCCTTCCACTTTACTGTATACTGGTCTGAAATCAACTCTGGCACTTTTGATACAAACACACTTTGATCTAATGGAATTTCATGGTCATTTAAAAAACAAAACACACACACAAAACACTAACAAACAGCTTATTTGCATGGAGTCCACTTGTGCATCCAGGTACATTGACTAGGTTTCATGCACTGCAGAAAATCTGGGGGAAATCAAAATAGTAGATTTTCAGGGCTGTTGAGTACTCAGAGTTTTTTGGGGCTTCAGCATTTCCAGCCTGCAGCAAATTACATGAATCACAGCCCAGTCCTAATGTGCGCTGAATCCAGCACAGGTTAGGAGGCAGCTGGAGGTTTCCTTGGGGGTAAGGGAATATTTTCCCCACTTATCCTGAGTAACATCTCAGTCTGCCCTATGAAACTTCTTGGATCACTGCCAGCTAAATAGCTGGTGGAAGTCTGAGCAGCCCAGTATAACACTGGTTGGCCCAGGAAGGGAGGGATTAGGATATGGAGGAACCAAACTCCTATGGATGCCGAGAGACTACTGTATCTCTTAAATTCTACAGGTTGTGAACCTGTTTCCAGTTGGGCCCCACAGCTTCTAAGACCGGCCTTGTTGGTAGCTTAGGAAAAAGGAGGGACAAGGAGAGTTTGCACTGGGTAGTATGATGTAGGTCTAAAACAGATCCAATCAGCATCATGCACAGACTTGACAGCAGTGTTCTCTTAAGAGCAGGGTTGAGTACAGCCCCATGGAAGCAATTTATCCTGCCCCATTATAATTGAACTCTCCCAGCCTGATACTTGGGCTCTCTCATATTTTGAAAATATGGACAAGATTTGCACATTTTCTCTTCTGACATTTGCAGCCTATGAGTTCCTACGTAAAAACAAAGCACTTATTTTGGTCATCATCTGCTTAATGATGTCATTTTGTGCTTTATGATGTCACTTCCGGCCCTCAGAAGGTACCATGAATGCTGACTTTGGCCCTCTGTATGAAACGAGTTTGAAATCCCTGCTTGAGAGGGAATCCATATGCAGGATTCTGTCCCGGTATTAATTGTTACAGTAGTTAAATGTACAAAGCACATGGGCAGGCACATACACACACACCGGCAGCTAGTATTAGGTGACCTCAGCCATACAAATTTGACACCACTTGCCCCATAGATGATTTAAAGGGGGTACAGATGTTTTTAAACCCAGGTTGTGCAGTCTAAGTGCCTGTACATTCAACGCACTATTCTCCATTACAGTCCTTCCATTATTGATGCAGGGCAGCTAGGAAAGTCAGCTCATTAAAAAGGTTCCCCAGGTTCTGAAGCCTGAAGCAAGTTTAATTAAAGTCAATGAATGCTTTTAAAGCAAAAAAAAAAAAAAAAAAGGGACACACAAACACACACAAAATTAACATAACAGAAAGCAGAGAAGACAAATAAAGCTATGTTATATACAATGGGGAAAAAAGGTAATTTATTGTTGAGTTTTCCAGGTGACCTGAAAAACAACTGATGCTAATGATAATTGACAGAGGGATATAAGTTAAAAGCTTAAGAAAAGCAGCTCCCATTGAGCCCAACTTCTGTTCCTTTGCTACTGGCTTCCAGAGGATAAAGCTACTGATTAGGCTACTGATAAGGCTAACAGATAAGGCTACTGTGACTAAATTAAGCTTTTTCAGCTCTTGAGAAACAGAAAGGGTTTTAGATTATTGTTGAAGGTTTAGACATGATGAACGATTCTGGGAAACAATTCCCCTTCTCTCAACTTTCCTTTGCCACCACCACCATGGACAAGGGGGCTTGGGGAGAAGACTTATATTCTCACTGTACATGCTAGAAGGACACAACCAGAACATTTACAGGAAGCAGGAACTGCTAGAAGTCTCCTCCTTTTAGCATGCAGGATCTCTGCCTGCATGTCACATTCCTATGTAAAGTGAGAAACTCTTCCTGTGTTAGGCAAGAAAATAAAGAAAAACAAAGAAAATGGGTGTGGGGAGCAAGAGGGCACATTTGTACAATGCTTTATATTGGTTTCCACCTTATCTGCAGTGTGGAGGGGGGTGGAATGGAACCCCTGTGGATACAGGGGGACACTTGTATCTCCAGTGCCTCCAGCAGCAGTTTCACTAGTGGTAGCAAGAACACCTATTGACCTAGGGAGGATGACTCTGGAAGAAACATCTTTCTTCAAGTACCCCCCCTCCCCCACTTTGTTGCCACCACCATTCAGGAGGACAGAGACTGGAGTCACACCATATCATCAGACTCATTTGGTTTTATGAATCTATCCCTGTTAGGGCAATAAGAATCATTCATCAAGCTGATTTTGGCTACATAAGCTGTTTTGAGAATCCATCACGGTCAGAAAGCAGTGTACAAATTTTGCAACGAATCAATTAGCATTAAAAGAAAAAAAATAGATGTGTTTGGTGGTTGCGGGATTAGAAAATAGCCTATTTCCTGATTCCTGTAGTTAGCTGATGTGCAGTCTGTGGGTAGAATTGAATCAAACAGATGCAATCAGCATATTTTTCTTTACTTTCTCCATGCATTTTGCAGGAGTTTCAATTTTATTAGTATTCCCCTCTCTTTCTATATATCATAAGGACTCAGAATGAAGGGATTTCTGGTTAGTGAACCCCTGTGGGCTTACTGCCATTTACATGACAGACTTGCTCTTCATCTGAAGCCTGGAGAAGCATGTTAGCTAGATTTGAGAGGAAGTCACAGCCTAAAAGGGCAGAGAAAATTGTGCCCTTGAGTCAGCAAGAAATTCATATTAATTCAAGTGTAGGGACCAGACAAGAATGGTGAAATATAAGTCATAATATTCAGTTGGAAGATACAAGTGGAATAGAAAATGAAGGAGAAACCACACTGAGGCATGGTGATCTTTGACCCTAGACCAGGGGTGTCCAAAGTTTTTGGCAGGAGGGCCACATCGTCTCTCTGACAATGTGTCGGGGGCCGGGGGGAAAAAAGAATAAATTTACATTTAAAATTTGAATAAATTTACATAAGTTTACATAAATGAATATATTAAAGATGAACTTATATGAATGAATGAAGGTCTTGCAATAGCTCAAGGCCTACAAAAGGCCTTGCACAAAGCAAGGCCGGCCTTTCCTTTGCTGCTGCTGCTGCTGCATCACAGACGTGAAACAGCAAGCAGTGGAGGGAGCCCTCATCCCACAGCTCACGTGAGAGGTTGAACAGTCACCCTCACGCTGAGAGCAGTTGCGTCGGGCCAGTGCAGGATCCAACAAATCACCGGAGGACCAGAGGCTCATCGGAGACTGGGGGCTCCTTGAGGGCCACATTGAGAGGCCTTGAGGGCCGCAAGTGGCCCCAGGGTCGGAATTTGGGCACCCCTCCCCTAGACTGTAAAGCCATTGGATAGCACAGTAAAGTATAAGCAAAGACAGAATCATTTTAAAAGTCTGGCTAAAGCATAAAGGCATACCCTTGGGAGTCTCACAGAAAAGCTGCTTGAAAGAATTATTTAGAAGTTGTTTTGCTAGTTTCACAGAAGCTGGGATTTTGGGGTCTCAAAGGCTATGTTGATACACTTTGGAATTTGGAAAAGGGAGTCGTATCTAAGGCAAAGATAGACAGGCCAGAAGCACATGTCTTACCAAGGACATTACAATGCTGAGAAAACACATATATGGAAACATTGTAGTTATTAGAAGTAAGTTTCGACTGCTTGATTTTAGAAAAGCCTTAAAATTAGACAAAAGCTTCAACATAAGGCTAATCAGTTGGCAATGTTTCTTGGCAAACTAACAAAGTGTCTAGCTAGCTAACCATGGACACCTGCAAGGGATGAATTCTACAAGACAGAGGACAACACAAACTTCTGCTTTTAGAGTCTCTTTGTTTGAATTACAACTGAAATGGAGAAATGTATGTTTAGAGGGATTGGTGCAGGTTTGTTAGGAAGGTGCAGAGAAAGAGAGAGAGAGGCCTAGTGCATGTAAAGTAAGGAAATCTGAGTAACTTGTTTAAAGGTAAATGGGAGAAGGATTCGTTAAAAAGGAAAATGTGATGCAGAAAAAGTTTGATATATGAAGAATCAAGCAGGGAAGGTGACCTTGTGATGCTTCAAAGACATAAGAGAGCAAAGAGCTGGCTGAAGCCTTAGCTCAAAGAGATTACACTTTAGAGCAGGGATGTCCAAAGTTTTTGGCAGGAGGGCCATATCATCCCTCTGACATTGTGTCGGGGGCTGGGGAAAAAAAAGAATTAATTTACATTTAAAATTTGAATAAATTTACATAAGTTTACATAAATGAATATATTAAAGAGGAACTTATATGAATGAATGAAGGTCTTGCAATAGCTCAAGGCCTATAAAAGGCCTGGCACAAAGCAAGGCCAGCCTTTCTTTCGCTTCCACTGCTGCACCACTGAGGTGAAACAGAGAGCAGTGGAGGGAGCCCTCATCCCCCAGCTCACACGAGAGGTCAAACAGTTGCCCTCATGCTGAAAGCAGTTGTGTCGGGCCAGTGCGGGCTCCAACAAATCTTCAGAAGGCCAGAGGCTCATTGGAGACTTGGGGCTCCCTGAGGGATACATTGGGAGTCCTCGAGGGCCACAAGTGGCCCCAGGGCTGGGGTTTGGGCACCCTTGCTTTAGAGGGTGCTAGGCAACCACTAAAGGGAAGGGATCACTACTTGGCAAAGATATACACCACTATACCCCTTAATAGGTAACTGGTCACAATAGTCAAATAGAATTAAATTGTTAAAGAAAGTTTAAAGGTCTTTGCTTCATAGAGGTTTGCAGGGCTCCACAGTGTTTTACTAAAACCATGAGAAGGAATGTAGAAGAGATAAGATAGGTGACTCAAGCAAGGCCATCCTAATTAGGAAGGGTCTGAAGGGAATATATGCCAAATTGGGGTCTCCACACCTGTGTTCTTGTGTTAATGAGGATGTTACAGCGAACCCAACTGGTTTTTGAAAACTTTTGGAAATTGTGTCATTTTGGCTAAGTTTTAAGGTGAAACCCCACCGGTATGTAAATCAGAGCCAATCAATGGTTTTGCTCACTTGTTGCCCACCTATTTTCTATCTTTTATGTAAATGGTATTTTATCTTTATCCTATTAGGAATTAGCCCCATTTATGATGTCAAACTTTCAGCGAATGGGAAGTCTTCAGACAAAGGGCCAAGAGTCGTATAAGAGTTCCGGACACAGTCAAATCGGGGCCCATGCTTTGGACATGAGTCCCGTGGACCAATTGTATACAATTCAAATAAAAGCCTGGGAACCTTCATCCCTGCATACTGAGTCGTTCTGAGTTGCTTATCTGCCTTGAAACCACATCACATTTCAAATAAACTTCAGGTGCTGTGACTTTGTGACTTGCCAATAGTGAACTAGAAATCTTGCAGTGCTATCCTATGCAGGTTTACTCAGGCATAAATCCTATTGTGTTTCATGAGGCTTACTCCTGGTATAGAGTGCATAAGATTGCAGCATCGAGAATATCCACTATGGAAGAGGGTCTTCATTTCAAATCACCTCTAAATGTACAGCATGAAGTTTCAAAGCCTGTTCAATGGAGAGCTTGGATTCAATTCAAAAATGGTACTTCCTTATATAAAAACTAAGTTCTTGATATAATCCTGCAGAGAATCACTTTTTTTGCCCCACAGCTCCTCAGGCCTCACAGGGTTGTTAAATAAGAACATAAGAAGAGCCCCACTGGATCAGGCCATAGGCCCATCTAGTCCAGCTTCCTGTACCTTACAGTGGCCCACCAAATGCCTCAGAGAGCACACAAGACAACAAGAGACCAGCATCCTGGTTCCCTCCCTTGCATCTGGCATTCTGGGGTAACCCACTTCTCAAATCAGGAGATTGCACATACACATCATGGTTCGTAACATGTGATAGACTTTTTTTCCAGAAATTTGTCCAGTCCCCTTTTAAAGGCACCTAGGCTGGATGCCATCATCACATCCTGTTGCAAGGAGTTCCACAGACTAACTACAGCAGACATTTTCAACCACTGTGCCGTGGCACACTGGTGTACTGCGAGTGGGCCACAGGTGTGCCACTGGAATTTGGGGGAAGGTCATTTAGTAGGGCCAATGGGGATGTGAGCCCCCCACTGGCAGCATGGTGTGCCTTGTCAATTGTAAAAAAAATCTGATGGTGTGCCTTGACAATTTTAGTGGCCTTATCAGTGTGCCATGAGATGAAAAAGGTTGAAAATCGCTGAAGTACAGGCTGAGTAAAGAAATATTTTCTTTTGTCTGTTCTGACTCTCTCAACACACAATTTTAGCAGATGTGCTCTGGTTCTGGTGTTATGTGAAAAGGATAGAGCAACTTTCCATCCTCTCTATCCATCCCCTGCATAATTTTGTATGTCTCAATCATGTTGTGAGGTAGGGGGTGACAGGGCGGGGTGGTGGTGGTGGGTGGATCAGATCCCAGGAGAGGGCTGGATCGACATTGGGTCCCCAGTTCATAATTTTACTTATGGGTTTGTGACACAGAAAAGATTGAAGACCACTGATTTAAATAAACCAGTGGAACATGTTCGTCCTTCTCTAGCCTCTGTGCTCTGATAAAATGTCATTTCCCCCATTGGATGAGGCAGAAGGGGGGGGGGACAGCCACACTGACATTCGAGGGGAAAAAATCTAAGAGATGCAAGAATTTTTCTCCATCCCACAACGAAAGGAAATCTTTGCTGTGTGCTCAGGTTGGATCATGTACCCTTAAGTTTGTGGGTCTGTAGCGTCAAATTGAAATCGAGCCCTTAGACACAAAACACTTTCCATACACATGGGAATGGGCATCTTTTGACAATGGGAGCAAAAAGTAATTGATTCCGCTCTCCTCAAAATTGCTTTACACAAATCTTGTCACATTGCCTTGCTGGTGATGCATCGTGTCCGGTGATATCGCTATTGTGCTGTCATGTTGCATGACAGCTGTGATATGAGCCATCTCGATGAGACACAGCAAGTCCTCAAAAATCCGTACCAGAAGCTTCTTCTGTACTTGGCTCTGCCTGCTGTCCAGAAGAGATATGCTTCTTCATTACTTGAAATTGATATGCAATTAACTGAGATTAAATTATTTCCCTGCTATCCGAGTGCAATTAAGGGCGACACGTCTCCTGCAATTAATATTTCTTGAGTAACTGATTCATTCCGACAGTTGGCAGGTAGCGATCTGCGATATCCTTTTGAATGGCTGGGTTTCCTTCTCATTTTCAGCATTCCCAGTTGCAAAGATTCAATAACCTACAGTACGGCAACCCTCCGCAACCCTCCAAAATGCAAGCAAATGGACCAAAACCCTCCGACACAAATGCCAACAAAATAATGTGGCAATCAAGAAGTGTGACTTGCTCCTTGCCATTTCCTCAGTCCACACAGGAACTATCTAAGAGACTGGACGCTTTCACCAGAAACTTTGAACTCTAAGTTTACGAGCTCCATGTAGTTTGGCACGGAGGGAGATCATTTTTTATACAATCAGTTCTCTTTATATGCGAATTCCTTATCTGCTCTGTTCTCCTTATCTGTGAATACTGTGGCTGGGCCAAGCCTGGGGAAAGAGCCATGAGACAGGTGAAGGAGGAGATAGGTAAAGCAATTGCCCCTCCCCGCTGAACTCTGAGACCTCACTGTTGGGCCAGCAACCTTCCACAAGGTATAGCCAGCAAGGAAGAGAAAGCATCAGATGTTGGAGATGTTGATAAGCCCTTATTATCACCGAGCCCCATAGACTTCCAAGTAAGATTCAGGTCTATAAAGTTCATGAATGATGAAGAGTGTCTGTGAGAAACCAACCTCATTTTTTCTCATAGGTTCAATCATTCAGTATGCACTAATTCGGTATTCACAAGGTTTTCCAGAAACCTAAACTTAGCAGAGAACTGACTGCGGGTCAAAGCCTGTCCAAATTTCCAGCACCGGTGCAGCCGCAATGCAGCCCGGAGGTAAGGGAACAAATACTCCCATACCTTGAGGAGGCCTATGTGACTCCCCCCCCCACTGCAGGTTGTAGTGCACGCCCCATTGATATAGCTGCACCGGCCCTTAAAAATTGGATAGAATTGGGCTCTGTATCTCATTCTATCTCTGGAATGAAGTAGAATAAACACATCCCCAAAAGTGTTCTGGATCAGAAGAACAAAATCTCTCTCTCTCTCTCTCTCTCTCTCTCTCTCTCTCTCTCTCTCTTTCTTTCTCAGATGACTCTTCTCTCTAATCTCTCCCAATGAGGGCTGCGTGACCACAAAACCCTCCCATAGGAACATTACATCAGAAACCTTAAAGGTGTGGTTCTGGTGATCAACCTGAAAGATCCAGGTGCAAACCCCTGCTCAGCCACAAAGCTTCCTGGGTGATGGTCACTATCAACCTCACCTACCTCACAGGGTTGTTGTGATGGCAAAAGGATGGATGGAACCACGTAGATCACCTTTCACCCGTCTTTCTTCATTTTTCGAGGACAGAAAAGTAAAAAGCCCCACACCGCAATTTAAACTTGCTGCTGCCTCTTCCAAGAAAGGGGAAAGGGAAGCTCCCCATTGCTTCCTGGGGAAAGTAATGGGTATATTGTGGGATTTGGCTGAAATCTCTCTTGTGTTTAATCCAGGAAGCATTGTTCTTATTTTCAGTGCCCTCACTGACATTGTCTTGCCGACATAGTGTTGTGACATCATCCGACGTGCTACAGCATCCCTGATTGACTAGGGCTCCGGTTTTCAAACTCTCCAGGAGTTTGAAACCCGCAGTAAGTCCTTGCGGGGGCAGGGGGAGGCAGCGGGGAAAGGCAGCGACACAATCCCCAGGATCACGCCGCACGGGGTTACAGGGACTGGGGTGCACCCTGCACCCTCCAGCACCCTCCAGTCCCTGCAGCAGCCGTCCCTGGGTGCGGGGTGCCCTGCGCGAGCCTCTGTGGGGCTCCCCAGGTCAGCAGCAGTGAAAGTGAGCGATCGCGCTCTGCCTCTGCAAAACCGGAAGTGCAGAGGCTCGAGCAGGGCTCCCCGCACCCAGGGACGGCTGCTGCAGGGACTGGAGGGTGCACCCTAGTCCTTGCAGCCCCGTCAGAAGTGAAAGTGGAATGATTGTGCTCCACTTCCAGTTTAGCGGAGTTTAGCTTCCACTTCCAGTTTAGCTTCACTTTGGAAGCCTCAGGGAGACCTGCGGACAGCTATGCAGGCCTTCCCGCGCCCCCAGGAGGCTGCAGGAGGCTGTGGTGAGTGCAGCCAAGCCCCTGCAGCCCCCTGAGTGGTGCGATCCTGGGGATCACACTGCTGCCTCCTCCCTGCCACCTGGCTGCCCCCGCCCCTTAAGGGCAAAGAGGCCAGGGCCCTCAGGCTGGTCGCGACACCCCAGTCTGAAAACCTCTGGACTAGGGGAACTGTTATGCTATATGCCCCAGGCCTGTAGAGAATTTACAGCCTGGATAGAGCAAGACCCTAATGTCTTGGCCTGCATACAGTGTAGCATCATGGGAGTGGCTGATGCAATATCTTGTCACCCGATGTGTCACCAGATGGTGAGTCATAGGATCACCAGACTGTAGCCTGCCTCTCATTGGCCAGTGCCAGTATATACTGCAGCCTGTGCAAGCTGCTATGTGGGAGATGTTATGTGGAGTGTCTGCGGGAAGCTACGTTGGTGTGATTTGTGATCGGAGTATCGAGAAAGAGAGCTATCTGTGCTGTTTGCTTGCACAACTGCCTTTGAACTCTAAATATCTTGTACATACTTCAAAGAAAGGAACATCTGCTAGTGGAGCACTGCCGTGTGCCTCGTTATTTCCCGGGAGTACTTGCCCGACCATGAGTCTCTGGAGCTGCGGGGTCGGCTGCGTACTGCCACAGGAACTAAATAGGAACAGGGGTGAGGAATGGAACTAAGGCAGAAGTAGAGAAGGAAACAAGCAAATAACATAAGAAAGGGAAGATTTGTACAAAGCTGATTTGTGTATGTATATTTAACTCACCCAAATCACAATTTTTGGCCTGACAATCAAATCAAAACTATTCACTGCAACCCTATTCACACATTTTCTTCCAAGCAAAAGCTGCTCAGATTTATTTTCGCACAATTACTAAAGAAAACAGATGTCCTACATGTACGTCGTGCACAGGGGAAGACTGTCCCACACCTTGTTGTGGTGTGTGGCCAAGAACACTTGGCAGGCTTCAGTAGCTGTAGCCCAGTGGCAGAGATTTCAACTCACAAGGCTTTTTAGTTGCCACTTTCTTCTATGGCATTCTGGGTACAAGGAAGGATGTTGCTTGGAGTTTGTGCAAGTTTCTTGAGCTGAGCAGGTGGGCAAAAGAAATCTGAAGAGATCAGTAATGGAAAACTGGGACCTTTCCCAACCTGCTAAGAGTTTGCACCAGAAGGAGGGCTTGACAACAGACATCTTCAGCTTTTAGTCCACCTAATTCATGCGGAAAACACAAGCCAATGCAACAGACCACTGGAGTCTATGAATTAAGAACCCTCAGAGGCACAGGACACTTTGTGTCAGGGGTCTCAATCTTGTTTCATACAGCAGGCCGAATAGCATTCATGATGTCTGTTATGGGCCGGAAGTGATGTCATTAAGCAGGTCATGACCAAAAATAAGCACTTTTTCTCACTGAGGAACTCATTAGCTACAAACGGCAGTTGAGAAAAATATGCAAATCTTGACCATAGTTTCAAGATATGAGAGAGCCCATAAGAACATAAGAACAGCCCCGCTGCATCAGGCTAGAGGCCCATCTAGTCCAGCTTCCTGTAACTCACAGTGGCCCACCAAATGCCCCAATTACCATGCAAGTTGCCTTTTCAGGAGTGATACCTTAGCATAGCTGAGCAGCTAAAAGCAGCTGAAGGTGGTGCTGGGAGAGACCGACAGCCACATAAAGAGCTTCCCAGGGCCACATCCAGCCCATGGGTCTCATGCTCGACACGCCTGCCCTATGCCACACAACAAGGAATAAATCTACTTAACATAATTGGGATATCATTGGTGTGATAATCCTGAAACTCTGTATGTGGAATTCTTATGGCTATTCCCTTCTCTATACTAATATTTACTGCTCAAGGGGAAAAGGCCAGTTTCCATTTATATACTGAAATTAATTTTAACTAATTGCCCTTTAATAGCCATAGGGACTTGGCATTGACCTCGGGTGATGTCACCAGCCATATGGTTATAAATGCAGGTTCAGACCTTTCTCAACCCAGGGAAGTGATTAGTGGTGAGAATGAAATCTTATTCAGATTTTTGAAAAAGAAAAATAATAGTTTCCTCTTGTGCAGCATTACAATTGGCAGAAAATTACAGATGTGGGGGGAACATGCCCACACATCAGGGATCCACTGCAATTATTTCAACAACGAAGAGGTATCCACATGTCTAATCAAATTCTTAAAGTCCTTTGCAGCAACTGTTACTCTGCACATGCCTGATCTTGTCTGATCTTGGAAGCTAAGCAGGATCAGGCCTGGTTAGTACTTGGATGGGAGACCGCCTAGGAATACTAGGTGCTGTAGGCTTATACCATAGTCTTTCGAGACTGAAGGTTGCCAACCATTTTCTTGAATAAAAACTGTTTAGCATGAGAGACAAATGCAATGGCCATTCCAGAATAAAATGCATCTGTTGGAAAGCACTCCCAAGGGAAATCCAGTTTATTGTGGGTTGCATGAGTACATGTCTGTGTTCTGGGTTTTTGTTTTTATTTCCCCAAATCTTTTTACCACTGTGGAATGAAAACTGCTCATTTAAATTGTCCATCTAAGGACAATTTGCTGCTCTGCAGATAATCTTTAAAGACAGCCAGCCCAGCAATTAACAATTACATTTTGTTTCTTTCTTTCTCTGTTTCTTCACGCTATCTGCCTAAGGTCAACTGATGTGTCAAATGCAATACACGCAGCTATTGGAAAGTTATCTTTTACTAAGAAAGTTAAAATCCAATTTAATAAACACACCCTTTTGTACTGTTGGAAGAGAAATGTTTCAGAGTGTATCAAGCATGAACCTGCAAGCAGCGATGGTACCACGAAAATAAAAAATAGGGGGGGTAGGTAGGGAAGGAACAAGGTGCATTTCTGGAAAGGAGGCAAACTTTGCCCTACATGTTTGGTTCCTGAAAGAAAATAACACTGTATTTCACATTAATGCTTCCTTATGTACAATTATGCTGTCTCCCAACCGAGTGCCAGAGATGACTGCCCACAAGTGTTGCACCTATGCTATCTGGCATCTGGCAGAACAAATTTTTTAACACCCCCACAGAAGGCCTTAAAAAGTGAAAACCAGAAGTGTCTTTCTAAGGCTTGCAGCAGGACTTCTAGGGGAAGGGAAGGCTATGCACATTATCCCTGGGGCTCGGTAGACCTACCAGCAGCCTTAGAAAGGTACTTCCAGTCTTCTAATGCCTTCTGATGATCTCCAAAGGCTTCAAAAGGCACCCCCCCAGGCATGGTGCCCATGGCAATTTAACCCCCCCCAGGGCCTCCTTTAGCTATACCACTGCGGCCCACAGCTCCAGCCTGGCTCCAAGAGCTACACCGGCAAAAGCTATGATGTGCACCAGCAAAATTACACCTATCGTTAGCGCCTTCTCAAAATTGTTCAAGGCAGCTTTCAAAATGTAAAGCAAAACGCTGTAGAAATATTGGACTATAATAGTACTTTCTATTATCGTTGGTGATATAAATTTCTCTATTGATCAGTCATACATTAGTGGATAATGCTCCCCTAGTGGCTTAATCATACTTTTGTCTATCTCAGATCTTTAGAACAAAGAGCGCAAATTGGATTAGGCTGTAAAGGATGAAGCACAGTGGGAATTATTATTATTATTTCTTTTAGGTGCTGAATGATCTTTAAGTCAAAATGGTAATTAATGTTACTGTTATCATTAGGTAACAGGATTTGCTTCATTAAGACAAACATATTGTGCAGGAGCATTTTAAACCGCACAGCCTCTGCGGCACAAAATGCACGTAAAAGAAAACAAAGCTTGAAAAGTGCATTGGCAAGAGGAAAGGGAAACCAGAATGACATTCAGCTGCCATGATAACAAAACTGACAACAGGTTGGAGGTGTGCAGTTCAGACGTAATAGCCATGCTCTTTCTCTCAAACATGTTTAATTAACATTCTGTCTTAACAGATAGCGCTGGGGCACATCAAGGATTTTCACAACCAATGACAATGCAATAGCTAGGTACAGTGGTCTCACTAGGGGTTTGCGTCACCAGGTGCCAGAGGCCAGCGATTTCATGCAGAATGCAATGAAACAAACCACATCAAAGTAACTCTATTTGATCAAAACTTATAGCCAAAAATTCAATGGGGTGGGGCAATGGTACATCACCATGCAGACCCCCATTGCCCCACCCCCATTGAATCACCTAGATCCCACTAGGTGATGCAGACCCTAGTGAGACCACTGGCCCTAGAGTATTGAGAAAAGTGTAACATACATATATATAAGCTTGAAGGGAGCTGTAGGATGAACTGGGAGGTGGAGCCTGGAGGCCAGAAAAGGATAATACAAGGGAAAAGATGAGGCTGTAAATTCTGAGAATAGGAAAATTGGAAACAACAAGCACATATATGGAGAAAGGTCAAAAACCTGGTTCCTGGTATTCTTAACTGGCTAAGCCAATCCAGTTGCATCTTACTGTCAGCCAAATATTATTCTGATGTTGGGACTCCCTATTCCCCTCTGAAACTGTTCTGACATCTAATCACATATCACCCAATATCTCCGTGACAGTTCTGTCCTTCATCCCACTTTCGACAGATCAGGTCTCTGCACATCTCTTTGAAGCATAATGCATCATGCTGCACTTGGCTATGGCCACCAGCGCTGCTGTTGTCGCTCTAATTTGCAAGCCCATCATCCTAGTGGCTTGCAATGCCAGTTGTCGCAACTTTGTGCCAGCCTTGCACTCTCTCGGACATACTAAGAGACCATCCCTGTAAATTAAGAGACTGGTGGCATCCAGGTGGCAGCTTCCCATACTCTCGGTTTGGAAGCTGGGCACTCGACCATGTCAGTAGTGAACAAAGCATCTGTTAATCTTCTTGGAATACAACAACAGAAACACAACAGTGGGAAGAATGAGCACAGGTGGCATCAAACAAACAAACACTGGACAACAAAAAGGACAAACATGATTTGGGTAATGATATACAGGAACAATGTCTCATGTCCTTTGATGCCAACTGAATGAGTTTGAGAGAAGGCCATAGCTCAGTGGTAGAGCACAATCCTTCCCTGATTAAGGCCTTGGGTTCAATCCATGGCATCTTCAGTGATAGATACAGGTGGAGCCTATTTATCCGCGTTAGTTCCGTTCCGTGACTCGGCGCGATTAACAAAAATTCCATAGAGTTACGCAAATACACTGCAGCCTGACACTTCCGGATGGAAGGAAACTAAGGCAGCTATTATCAATCCCCTCCCCTCCGCTCCGTACTCAGCCCTCCCATTGCCAGCTGCCCGGCTTCTTTCACAGTTGGGATGCTGATCTTTTAAGAGTCCAGCCCTATGCGTTTCTACTCAGAGTAAGCCCTACATTGACTACAATGGGGCTTATTCGCAGGAAAGTGTGGAGAGGATTGTAGGCTAAATCTCATGCTTTGCTTGGTGGGAAGGCTTGCTTGTGTCGGTGATAGCCTGCACCATGGGGGGGGTGAAGGGGGGAATTCGGCAAACACTCCTGTCAGGGGCTCACTGCCTGGCCAGCTCCTGCCTTACCTGGAGGTGCAGGGAGGGCAGAGGACAGGCGGGGGAGAGCCACGGGAGGCTGAGGGCAGATCCCACCAGTCAGCCCTGCGGGCTGCCACGGCTGGCGGGGAGCTGTGGGTGGAGCAGGAGCAGTCCCCAGAGAGGCACTCCTCCCCAAAGTGCAGGGGTGCCGGGGGACGGATGGGGGAGAGCCCTGGGTGGCAGTGGGCACAAGCAGTGCCGCCAGGGAGGGCATTTCCCCCCGTGGATGCCACTGGGTCTTCTCACCCCATGGGGGTGGCTCAGCCAGGAGCAGGGTGGTGGGGAGACAGGTGGGGAGGAGGAGCAGGAGGCAAGCCAGGGTGCAGACCGCTCAGCTGGTGAGCAAGCCTCCCGCAGACTCAGATAGCAGGGCAGTGTTAGCTCTAGGACCAGGTGCCCGGGCTGACTGGGTGAGGAGGTAGAGCCGGGAACTCCATAAAGGCCAGGGAGGCCAATGATGATGAGGAAGCTGGGCAAGGCTAACAGCCAGGAGGAAGGCTGCATGCCCATGAGACTCAGGCTACCTTAGAAGCCAAAGTGGGGGACCCGGGTGGATCTAACCCCCCCCTTTTTGGACTTGAGGCCACTCAGCCTCACCCCAGAGACCTGCCACATGGTGAGTCTGAACCTGTTTTGGCCAGAGGACCCTCAAACCCTCCCCAGGATCCAACAACTCCCTGGGTTTTTAAAGCAATCCCCTCTGTTGCTACTACACCTGCCCCCGTGTGCACGTGTGTGTGAGTGAGGGAGAGTGAGAGCAAGCTCCACCTTGCTGCATGTGTTCTGGCTACAGAGGTTTTCTACCCCCCCCTTCCCCTCCTCAGCCTCTTTGCAGGCTCAGGAGCTCCAGGAATGTTACTGTTCCTTGCAAGGGGAACCTCTTCCAGGGCTATTTCCCTGCCTGGGCGAGGCAGAGTCTTTTTGCAGTGTTTTGGGCTGCCTGGAAAGGGAGCGAGATGCCAGTGCAGGGCAAAGGAGGCAAAGGTGTGTGTGACTTTCCATACCCCCACCCCATTCGCCTTGAGACAAATCCGCAGATAAAAAATCCGTGGATAAATAGGCCACACCTGTATTAAGGTCTGTGAAAGACCATTGCTTGAGACCTGGAATGGTGAGGCCAGTCAGAGAATAGCATTGAGCTTGATGGACCAGTATAAGGTAGCTTCAAATATGGATATAGGTATGTTTATGAGTGAAGAATTTTTTTGCATTACCCCCTCCTTTTTCATAGAATTGGAAAAGGCCCCCAAAGCCATCTAGTCCAAGCCCTTGTCTGCAGTGGGAAATCCTACAAGAGCAGGGATGTCAAACTAGTTTCACGTAGAGGGCCAAAGTTAGCATTTGTGGTGCCTTCTAAGGGCTGGAAATAACATCATTAAACATATGGTGGCCATTCTGAAAACATGCAAATCTTGTCCATAATTTCAAGATATGAGCGAACCCAATTATAATTGGGGCTGGATAAATAGCTTCTGGGGGCTGCAATTGGCACACAGGCCTTAAGTTTGATACCCCTGTCCTAGAGCATCTCCAGCAGCCTCTGCTTGAAGATCTCCAGTGAGGGAGAATCCACCACTTCCCTTGGCAATCTGTTCCACTGCCAAACTGCACTGCCTATCATCAGGATGTCATCCTGATGTCCAGCCGGAATCTCCGCTGTTGCAGTTTGTACCCACTGGAGACTTTTCAACTCTATAATTCTGTGATAAACAGAATACTGCACATGTAGCAGAAGAGCTTCCATGGTTACATGGTTAAGAAGAGCTTACATGGTTGGTTGGCAACCTTCAGTCTCGAAAGACTATGGTATAAGCCTACAGCACCCGGTATTCCCTGGTGGTCTCCCATCCAAGTACTAACCGGGCCTGACCCTGCTTAGTTTCCAAGATCAGACGAGATCAGGCATGTGCAGGGTAACAGGATGTTATCCCCTTGCCTGATTCCATCTGCATTTTGTTTTACTTTGCAGTGACAGCCAAGAGAAAAGATAAGAAGGTGCCTTTCATTCTTACCCTGGACATGCTGAGGGATGTCCCTATTCATGCCAGTCCCCAAATAAGGCATTTCCATAGCAGTGGGCAACAAAGTGGGCAACAAACATTTTCTCTCCAGGTGCCCTCCTTTAGAAATACGGGAATATTCATCCCTTTCCCTAAGAACATAACAACAGACCTGCAGGATCAGGCTATAGTCCCATCTAGTTCCAATTCCTGTATCTCACAGTGTCCCACCAAATCCTCAGAGAGCACACAAGACAAGAAGAGACCTGCATCCTGGTGCGCTCCCTTGCACCTGGCATTCTGAGGTAACCCACTTCTAAAATCAAGAGGTTGCACTTACACATCATGACTTCTAAGCCATGATGAAGTTTTCCTCCAGAAATTTGTCCAGTCCCCTTCCAAAGGTATCTAGGCCATATGCTGCCACGACCACATCCTATGGCAAGGAGTTCCACAGACTAACTACTCGCTGAGTAACTAAATATTTTCTTTTGTCTGTCCTAACTCTCCCAACACTCAAATTTAGCAGATGACCCCTGGTTCTGATGTTATGTGAGAGGGAAAAGAGCATCTCTCAATCCACTCTATCCATTCCCTGCATAAGTTTGTATGTCTCAATCATGTCCTCCCTCAGCCGCCTTCCCTATCTTTAATAAATCATCTGTGCTCTAAGATCTGGAAATCGTAGCAAAAACCTTCAGTGGCAAGGCCAGAAGAGTTATTGCTCAGCTATTTGCACTAGTGGAAACACAGCCCAACCTAGCAGAAGGCATTTTAAAAAGAATAGCAATTTGCAAAGCATTCGAGCTGCAATCCTTGGATGACATTCTCTGGACAGTCCCCATAAGCTTCACTTGAATGGCCATGAAGTAAATTATTGAGTACTCTACCGCTTCCTTTTTTCCTCCCTTATATACAATTCATGGAAAATTTCAATGAAAAGAGAGGCAAGCCAGATAGTCCTTGTTTCCAAGAATGGCCTTATTCCACATCTACAGCCATTGTGGATGATTGCACCATTATAAAAACGTGGTGGGGTGATAACCCTAACAGTTCAATGACATCAGAACATCAGGACAGATTTGTATGGTTCCAGCATCACCCCACTGTTAAGCAGGGCTCTACCTTTGAATGTTAAGAATATTTTAAAGTTGTGCTGAGTTTTTCCTTTCACTCAGGTCCTACAAGAGAGAGGTGCAGGGGGTAGATTGTACCTTGGCCTGGTACAAAAAGGGGCCCAAGAGACAAAGGAGGGGGGCTGACAATTTTTTGGGAAGTCATATTTTTCTGATCTCACCAGGGTCCATGAAAATATTTCTTTAACCAGCATGTAATTAGCCTGTGGAAACCCTTGCCACAGGATGTAGTGATGGCATCTGGCCTTGATGCCTTTAAAAGGTGACTTTAAATTGGACCAATTACTGGAAGAAAATTCCATCACAGATTACAAGCCATGACAGGTATACGCAACCGTGTGGTTTTAGAAGTAGGCTACCTCAGAAGGCCAGATACAAGGGAGTGGCACCAGGTATCTGGTGGGCCACTGTGAGACACAGGAAGCCAAACTAGATGGGCCTTTGGCCTGATGAAGCAGGGCTCTTCTTATGTTCTTATCTTCATGAGAGGGAGTGCAGGGAGTACATTGACCCTATGCCTGGGTCATAAAGGGGGCCCAGGAGCCAAAGAGCCCAATCCTATCCAACTTTCCAGCACTGATGAAGCTGTGCCAATGGGGCATGTGCTGAATCCTGCAGTGGAAGGGCAGTCATGGAGGCCTCCTCAAGGCAAGGGCTGCATTGGGACTACACCGGCACTAGAAAGTTGGATAGGATTGGGTTCAGAGGAGGGGAGCCAGAAATTTCCTGGGATCTCAGAAAATGTTTGCCTATACTGTGTGAAGACTAGTATTCACATTTTGTGTAAGCCTACACCGTTTTATATATCATAGAGAAGTTATGATCCGACGATCGTATGGAATTATGATCCAATGGAGAAGGGAAGGGGCCCAAAAGAAACTTTGCATCCCCTGATAAAATTCCTCTCAGAGGCCCTGCTTTCGCTGAAAGGATTTTTCAAACCTTGAATCACAGATGTTGACGTCTGATTTAGTGTTGCTATCTCTAGCCACGCTGATGGCGGCTACATTTTTTTTCAAAAAAAAAACAACAAAAAACATTGCCTTTCAAAGTCAAAATAAATAAAACATAAGCAGACTTTAAACTAGATGCCATCTATAATATGACTACTCAGAAATCACTGTGTTGCTGACAAAAGACAAAGGTGGTTTTATTCTCAGGAAGGCATAGGGAACCTGAATGCAGTGTATGCACAAAGAATTGACAATCACAGTTTCTAGCATGAAAAAAGAGGTGTTTTATTTTTAAGGCCCATGTTCCAGGGAAGCCTGAAAATTAAGTCTTACATCAGATCTGAACTACATCTAACCCATCAAGTCCATTGTTATACATACAGTAACTTGTCTGTGCTGTCAATCAATTAAGCATGTTTGGTTAAATTAACAATCTGCTGTCTAACCAATAATTGAAGAATTACAGGTCATACCTCATTGTCTAATGGGGTTCCTTTTCGGAACCACCAGAGGATTTTAAAAAATCAGAGGGTAACAAATAAAAGGAAATAAAATAGCTTTAAAGACCTACTTCCAGGTTTCTTGCTCCTCCATTGTCAACCCAGAATGCATTAGCATAGATGCTATACTGCATTCAGGGCCCAATCCTAAACTGTGCACGCTGGCACTGAGCCATAAGGCATATTTGCGAAACCTAGTGTCGGTGCTCTGCTGATGCTAGCGCTGGGCAAGCGCCAGAGCTCCGCTGTTCAGACCACTGAGCAGTAGAGCCGTAGGTGGAGATGTGGGGAGAGGTGGGAGGAGGCGTTCCGGGGTGGGGGGAGGCAGAGGGAGGGCAGGAAGGAGGCGTTCCAGGGGAGGGAGTAAGGGAGGGAGGTGGGACTGATGCTCCACTGTATCCAGACCCCCCGTGTTGGGCTGGCCGCCCGACACGGAGGCTCTTGATTCCATGCCGACCTTTGGGTTGCCGTAGAATCAAGTAGCCCCTTTGTGGGGTTACTCACTTTACCTGGGGGAAGGGGATGAAAGTCCCCTTCTCCTGAGGAGTCACCGGCGGCTGCCTGGAGCGCACAGGATTCAGCGGCTGCCATTTTCGGCGCTGCTGCAGCCCTGCACACTGGGCAGCTCAGGATTGGGTTGCCCAACATTAGATGGGGTGAAGAATGGAATTAATTAGATTCCATTGCTCACCCCATCTTGTGCCTGAAAGCAGTAGAGCATCTACACTGATGCCTTCCAGGGCAACAATGAAGGAGCAGGAAACCCGGAACAGGGCCTTTAAAGCTATCTTTAACCCCAAGAAGCTTGCAACCAGTGCAGTTTAAGATCACAAAGGTAGGAAATTGAATATTGGTGCAATCCTTTGTGCAACTATAAAGGTAATGGGTGCAGGGGGGCATGGAACTAGGGTTCCCCCATATTCACAGTTTCCTGTGTCTGCGGAGTGGGGGGCAGGAACATATTCCCGTGGATATCGGGGGACACCAGTATATATATCACGAAAGTCGCATAAGATAGCTGACAATTTACTAAGCAAAAGTTACTGCTTCCTGACCACCCGGATCTCTTCTTTTGTTGATTCTGTACAACAAAGCACAAGTAACAAAATAGCCTTAAAAATAATAATAAACAGCCCTTTAGTGTGGCCTTATCTCAAAGCCCCTAAAGATTAACCATTCCTCCCTGATTAAACGTTGGGTCCTACCGTTTAATCAACTTAAGCTTCTGTGCTTGCAGGCCTAATTACTACAATAGGCCATTGAGATTGATGGATGAACAAAGTTTGGAGCAAGAAGTTGTGGCCGTACATCACAAACCACAGTTAGGGGGAAAAAATGCAACTTTTAATGAATCCTAGAAATGTTACCATCTCTGGGTAATCTCTTTGTAAGGACTTTTTTGCAATTTTGTGTTTTTCCTGGTCAGCAGCAAGATGTTGTTAATCCTAATCAAAATACCTATGAGATGAATAGTTGATACACACAAATTAAAAACAGACCCTAATGTAATCTGGTATGCCATCACTGTATCTGGTAACAGATTCAAGGAACTGGCCACTAAAAAAATCAATCGCTCTTATAATCTTACAGACTAAGCCTAACCGTTTGACAGGCACCGCTCCAACACCCACGGAGGCCTGCTAGGATAGGCCTCTTCAGCTGCGGCAACGGGCCTCCGTGCGGTCTAAATATGTCTTCCAGCTCATTTGCAAAAGCTCTGATGGCTGGAGCTGGTTTAGGATTGGGTCCTAATCACTTACTAGGTCTCCGTTGGTTGAAATACTGAGCCAATAAGGGCGCAATCCTAACCAACTTTCCAGTACCAAGGTAAGGGCAATGCAGCTCCAAGGTAAGGGAACAAACATTCCTTGAGGAGTCTTCCGTGACTGCCACCAACTGTAGGATGCGGCACATGCCCCATTGGCCCCGGTAAATTGGTTAGGATTTGGTCCTAAGATGTCTACCATTTTTAGGTGCCAACATTTGGAGATTAAAAATGTAACTTCCTCAGAACAACCACTGTTTTTTTTTTTAAAGAACATGTTATTAAACTGTTTCCATTGTCCCTGCAGAAGGAGAGAGACTGACAGGTTTTGAGAACGATTTGAAATTAGATATCTGATTATCCTAGTTGAAATGCAAATGCATCTGTTAATGAGGCCCCCTGAACTGTGGCATAATTCAGTGGTAGCTTTTCAGATTAAGGGCACAAACCTAACCCCTTATGTCCGTGCTTTCCAGCACTGGCACAGCTGTGCCAATGGGACGTGTGCTGCATCCTGCAGTTGGGTGTCACTCACGGAGGCCTCCTCAAAGTAAGGGAATGTTTGTTCCCTTACATCACAGCTGCATTGCCCCTATGTCAGTGCTGGAAAGCACTGACAGAAGGGGTTAGGATTGCGCCCTAAATGTGCGCAGAATGTGCGCAGAAGGGGTTAGGATTGCGCCCAAGATGTTGGTTGGTTGGCAACCTTCAGTCTCGAAAGACTACGGTATAAGCCTACAGCATCCGGTATTACCAGGCGGTCTCCCATCCAAGTACTAACCAGGCCTGACCCTGCTTAGCTTCCAAGATCAGACGAGATCAGGCATGTGCAGGGTAACAGTTGCTGTGTCCATGAGAAACTATAGACCAGTGGCATAGCTAGAGGGGGTTCAAAGCACTAAGTTATGCAGGCTCCTGAATGCACCTGAATGTGCAAGTGTCTCTTCCCCTTCAGAGCCATTCCAGGTGGTGGGAGCAAAAGAGAGGCAAAGGGGAGAGGAAGGGCCTGCTTGCAGAGCACATTCAGGCACCTCCAAAATGTAGTGCTTTGCATCCCCTCTTGCAACGCCACTGCTATAGACTGGACATTTGGGGCCTTTTCAAGTTCTATTGACAGCAGGCTGAAGGGTTGTACAGAGAGCATTTTAAAGTAACATGAAGAGGATTTTTGTTTTGTTTTGGCTTCTTTTTTTAACGTATATAGAAGCCAAGGAAACAACATTCTATGTAGGGGAGCAAACTAACACGCACATCTGCTGTGTGATATAAGGAGTAGCTTGCACTGACAAGCTACCGTGGCATCTCCGTCGGGCAAGTGGAACAAATCTATCCTATTATACTGCCTGTAAATCGCAATCCCATTATGATTGCTTTCGGGAATGTATCAGATGCATGCAGGCAATGACATGGGCTATCGAGACTGCACAATCTGCTGCTCCCTCCACTGGTTGCTCCCCACCCACGCCTAAGCCCTTTAATAGGTTTTAACATCTCTGATAGCTTACATAGTTGAAAAAAAAAGTTTGCTTCCAGAGAAATGACATTGACCCAGCTATCAGAACAGTGGCACGGCATTGACTTCTGGCTCAAAGGATCAGACCCAACCTTCCTTTCTTCAGACAAAGAAATCAAGCAGCAAATGACTGTGGAAGAGAGGTAAAGACACTTATCCCATCAGTGCTCAGCAATGACCTCAGATGTTGCACCACTTCCCTGGGCCATGCATGGTTGGCAACCTTCAGTCTTGAAAGACTATGGTATAAGCCTACAGCAACCGGTATTCCCAGGCAGTCTCCCATCCAAGTATTTACCAGGCCTGATCCTGCTTAGCTTCCGAGATCAGGCATGTGCAGGGTAACAGTTGCTGTAGTGTCACAACAGGAGTGCAGGTGATGTGGACCTCACTGGGTGTCACCCTTCCTAATGGTGCCTGAAGTGAAGCAGGCAGTGATCTTCTGCTTGGGCTCTTCCCCAACAATCGTGTTTTTGCCACTTGCCGGAGAGAACACAGGGCCTGGAGTGGGTTGAAGTTTGCCAAATTGAGGTGGTTCAGAGGAAGACTTTTTGCATTGAAAGCAACGCAATAGCCCACAAGGTTGGGGACATTGTGAGTACATCGTTACATCACCCCTGAACTTTTGGACCAGTTAAATGCTGCATCAGGTGGCATCCACACTAGATGGATATATCTGCCCTGGATATAATCAGTGACTAGTCTCCCCTGCACTACATACAGCAACAGGAGCTTCATGAGCTCCAGACAGGAGTCTGGACGGCTGGATACAAAATGGGGGGGGGGGCATTTCTGAGCATCAAAATAGGAAAAAAAGATGAGAAGAGATGAGGTATCCTTTTCCCTTCTTCCTACTCACTCAAAAGCTACTCTCACGTAACTCTCACCACATGTGGATTCCCATCCACTACATGTAAGAACATAAGAACAGCCCCACTGGATCAGGCCATAGGCCCATCTAGTCCAGCTTCCTGTATCTCACAGCGGCACACCAAATACCCCAGGGAGCACACCAGATAACAAGAGACCTGCAAGGCTTCCTGGGAATTGTAGTTAAGAACATAAGAACAGCCCCACTGGATCAGGCCATAGGCCCATCTAGTCCAGCTTCCTGTATCTCACAGCAGCCCACCAAATGCCCCAGGGAGCACACCAGATAACAAGAGACCTGCAAGGCTTCCTGGGAATTGTAGTTAAGAACATAAGAACAGCCCCACTGGATCAGGCCATAGGCCCATCTAGTCCAGCTTCCTGTATCTCACAACAGCCCAGCAAATGCCCCAGGGAGCACACCAGATAACAAGAGACCTGCAAGGCTTCCTGGGAATTGTAGTTAAGAACATAAGAACAGCCCCACTGGATCAGGCCATAGGCCCATCTAGTCCAGCTTCCTGTATCTCACAGCGGCCCACCAAATGCCCCAGGGAGCACACCAGATAACAAGAGACCTCATCCTGGTGCCCTCCCTTGCATCTGGCATTCTGACATAGCCCATTTCTCATATCAGGAGGTTGTGCATACACATCATGGCTTCTAACCCGTAATGGATTTTTCCTCCAGAAACTTGTCCAATCCCCTTTTAAAGGTGTCCAGGCCAGATGCCATCACCACATCTTGCGGCAAGGAGTTCCACAGACCGACCACACGCTGAGTGAAGAAATATTTTCTTTTGTCTGTCGTAACCCTCCCAACACTCAATTTTAGCAGATGTCCCCTGGTTCTGGTGTTATGTGAGAGTATAAAGAGCATCTCTCTATCCATTCTGTCCATCCCCTATCCTTCATAAGCAAAAGGTTTGATTTTGTCATTATCAAGAACTAGATTTTCATATTCGATTTTGGGGGGAAAAAATTGATTGCTTAGTGCAGCTTCATGGTTAGAGTCACTTAAAACCCTTGAATTCCAAAAGCGAAGACCATGATGGTTCCTTTAGTTTGCTTAGACGATAATTGTGTTCTGACCATGGATGGCAAAACTATATTCAGAATTCCTTTTCATAGATACTGCCTTTGAGCAGTAATTCCGTAGCGCTCCGTGGAAGAACCATTGCCAGCTATCTAGGAAGAACATTTCTGAGGTTACTGAGAGTAGCTGTAAATATACAGCTACTGTAAATTTACAGCGGTTACTGAGAGTAGCTGTAAATATAACTCAGCTAGTTTCGGCTAAGAAAGATGAGCTCAAAGAATTCATTAAGAAATTAATTGCTATCCATGCTAGATGGTATTACTACAACAGGGAAATCTAACAAACTCAAATAAAGTTGTGTGATTGCAAAACAAGACATGATTGGCATGACATTTTTAGCAATGGCACTAATTTTAGCAGTCTCGCGTTAATCTAAAATTCATTACGATCCCTCCAGATAATACATTTTAAAATCATACTTGCCAACAGTAACTGCCAGCAGTGAAATGAGTTCTTTGAGCAAACACTGACATTTTCCTCACTATATTAGAAAGTGAAACAGGACTAGATTTTCCTGGTGGTTTTATTTGACTTGATGCAAAATTCTTGGCAGTCGATTCAAGGAGAAGAGGCCAAAGTGAAAAGAAATGTAAGAACATCCCAAAACAAGCTAACCATAGGATGTGGACTCACCTCCCTGCATTACAATCTCTGCACATGAACTGGAGGTTGTCCATGACTTTGTATACCTTGGCTCAACGATCTCCGATACTCTTTCTCTTGATACTGAGCTAAACAAACGCATTGGTAAAGCAGCTACCACGTTTTCCAGACTCACAAAGAGAGTCTGGTCCAACAAGAAGCTGACGGAAAATACCAAGATCCAGGTCTACAGAGCTTGCGTCCTGAGTACACTTCTGTACTGCAGCGAGTCATGGACTCTTCGCTCACAACAGGAGAGGAAACTGAATGCTTTCCACATGCGCTGCCTCTGACACATTCTCGGCATCACGTGGCAGGACAAAGTTCCAAACAACACAGTCCTGGAACGTGCTGGAATCCCTAGCATGTATGCACTGCTGAAACAGAGACGCCTGCGTTGGCTCGGTCATGTCATGAGAATAGATGATGGCCAGATCCCAAAGGATCTCCTCTATGGAGAACTGGTGCAGGGAAAGTGCCCTACAGGTAGACCACAGCTGCGATACAAGGACATCTGCAAGAGGGATCTGAAGGCCTTAGGAGTGGACCTCAACAAGTGGGAAACCCTGGCCTCTGAGCGGCCCGCTTGGAGGCAGGCTGTGCAGCATGGCCTTTCCCAGTTTGAAGAGACACTTGGCCAACAGTCTGAGGCAAAGAGGCAAAGAAGGAAGGCCCATAGCCAGGGAGACAGACCAGTGACAGACTGCACTTGCTCCCAGTGTGGAAGGGATTGTCACTCCCAAATTGGCCTTTTCAGCCACACTAGACGCTGTTCCAGAACCACCTTTCAGAGCGCGATACCACAGTCTTTCGAGACTGAAGGTTGCCTACAATATGCTTCCCACTCCTTCAGGTGCTGAGAATTTTCAGTGCAAGTGCTACAATATTTTAGGGCCCAATCCTAACCAACTTTCCAGTGCTGATGCAGCTCCAATGTAGTCCCAAGATCAGGGGAAAAAAACATTCCCTTACTGTGAGGAGACCTCCACAGGGACAGATCCAAGGGGGGTGCCGTGGTTCCCCAAACCGTTGCACCGGGGGGAAGGGCATCCGCCAGGATGGGGAGCAAAGTCAGGTGCCAGGGGAACACCCACTGGGTGGGGTGTCAGTGGCAAGATCACACCTGGCTGGCCCAATAACTCAAGAGACCCTGGGCTGGCCATGTGGCCGGAAGGAGTGGGGTTCCCAGATCTGGTGGCTCGGCTCAAGGAGTCAGGCTGCAGAGGAGGGAGGTCACTTCTTTGTGAGATCCAAGGAGGCGACCTGGGGAGGCCTACCCACTACCCTTCCTTGACCCCCACCAAGCACACGCCCCCCCCAAAAAAAACACAAAGAATGGATCTGCCCCTGGGCCACCATGACCCCCTGCAGGATGTAGTGCATGTCCCATTGGCGCAGCTGTATTGGTGCTGGAAAGTTGGATAAGATTGGGCCCTTAGTTAACTCTGGACAGTTGAGTACTACAGATTATGCTCTCTTTGTGATCTTTACAAAAATAGAAGCAGAACATAGTAGAAGCCAACAGCCACTCCTACAACACTCAGCCAATCAATTGATCCTGCAGGATGCGCAACACAGCATCTGCATCCCAAGATGGTTCAGCTAACTCACAGCTTTTCCTCAGTCTCCAGACTAAAACAGGAAACTGGCTCCATAGTTACTTTGTCTTCATCCACTAAATAGAGGGCATCCCCTTCTCAAGCTCTGATCAGTATTTTCCAAAGCTGGAAAGCACTGGTGCTGGTTATCAAAACAAGAAATTATTTGGGAATGCTGATGCCATTTCCATGATCTAGTTGCGCACACACAATTTCGATTCCTATTCTACTTAATCTTCTCAGATGCATTCCTTCCAGAACCGTAATGTCATGTAAAATGGACACAGACATGCATATGCCATGCTGCTAAAGGCTGAGCAGGGAAGACAAAAAACAAAAACCACAGTGTGGAATTAACAACAGGGAATTTTTTTTTTTCCTAAAATGCTTCCTTTTCTAAAGCACTTAGTTGATGCTGACTGACAGCTGACAAAACGCAGACAAGTGAAAATAATCAATTTCACGGTCTTTGTAACAATGGGAGGGGAAAAAAGGGATATCAAATAATCTCTTCTCATCAACCCAAGACAAGTAGTTCTAAATACCACAGATAATTTTCTACGAACTTTCTCATTTTGTGTGACTGCCTAGATCTTCTCTGCTGTCTCACTGCATTAGAATTAACAAACTAGGGCTGACGATGGAATGGAATGTTTTTGAAAAAGATTTTATTTTCAATCGATGTTGCATTTGAACCCATCCTTTTCCAAGCTCTGGTCAATAACTTGATTCGTAACACTGTACTGGTGTACGTCACTTAACGACAGGGATACGTTCTCCAATCCCTGTTGTTATGTGATTAGGTCATTAAGCAAACATTCAGCCCAATCTAGTGCCTTTGTTGTGTAAACAGACACGCTCTGTCAGACACTAGCTGGTCACACAGGCTACTGGAGAGAGATTGCCTCTTCTTTGCGTTAAGAGCCACTTTGTTGTGTAAACAGACACTCTGCCGTAGGCTGTGGGAGACCTGATTGCCTCATTAGGAGCCTCTTTGATGTGCTTTGACCACTGTATATGTATATGTGGTCCATTCTTAAAGGGAAGGTTAAGCGGTGCATACCTGTGTATATAATTACATGGCATCAAAGTCAAACATTGGCCAAGAGATGGGGTTGGAAAATGACAAAGGCCTTGAAATCCTGTTAGTCATCTGTGCACCAAGTGCATGGAGAAAAGTCCATCAAAGATTACAAGCCATGATGGGTATGTGCAAGCTCCTGGTTTTAGAAATAGGCTACCTCAGAATGCCAGACGCAAGGGAGTAGTACCAGGATGCAGGTGTCTTTTGTGCTCCCTGAGGCATCTGGTGGGCCACTGTGAGATACAGGAAGCTGGACTAGATGGGCCTTTGGCCTGATCCAGCAGGATTCTTCTTAATAAGTCACTTGTTGAACCAAGGCATTCTCTTGGAAGCTGTATCTGAAATCAGGATTTGATCGATGTGTGCCCTGAACTTTGCCCAGTGACCCAGTTCTATTAAGCCATTTTCATTTTCTCTTGTCCTTTGTACTGTGTTCACAGTTTTGTGTTCTCATTAGGCTTCACCATCTTATTGTCTCACCTTCCCCAACATCTCTTCTGAGTGATGAGGTAATTCACAATGAACCCTAGGCTTGTTTCCATTAAATTAAAAAAAAAAAAATCAGTATTCACAAGCCAGGGTCATAGAGACCAAAATCATCTACATTTTCAAGAAGCATTCTTTTTATTGATCCGGATGTTATTGATTTTTGGTGGAACATCTCTAAGGAGTCAACAGATAGATGATAAAAGATGCAAACTTGACTGTATCTCACAACAAAGCATTATTTTAATGTATTTTTTTAAATAAAGTAGGTATATTGCAGATGAGCAAAATAATGCATGATAAACTGACTGGGGAGGAAAAAAAATTAAGGGAACATTATCCAGATAGGATTTTATGCAGTGCTCAAGTTCAAGGCTAACTGAATTCATGGCAATAGCCAGAGCAGTTTTACTTTCTAAAAACTTGTGACCAAGTCTTATTTTTTATCATTGAACATGTGCTGATAGTCCTGGCTGACTGCTTGAGGTCCTTGCAGAACACCTGGCTCACCCCCTGGTCTGGTGGGGAGGGGTTGTGTGTCATTATAGCTTGGCCCAAAATTCCCTCTCCCTTTCCTTTGGAACTAAAGCTCAGAACCTGTAATCCAATGGGACAACATCTAGATGTTATGCTTCTTGTGGTCGCTTGGTTGGTTTTCAAATCATTAATTTTGCACATAGGTCTTTCCATAGGTGATGTTAGGCTGAACACTGACTCCACACTCATCAAAGAGCACATATACACTTCTTGTTTCCTGTTGCTCATGGCTATAAGATTTTGCTTATAGTGTTTGTACAAGCAAGACACCTTGTCAATTCACGGGAATGTAATCCATCTAAACAAAGGTAATGGGGCATGGGGGGGCGTGGGGAACAGGGGGTAATTGGATCCGTGGATACTGGACCCACAGATACCAGGGAATGCCTGTACTAGCAATGTGTAATACAGGGAGCTGCTAACTACAAAGACTGAATGCTCTGGAAGACCTCACATTCTGGCCACAGAAGGGACTCTTCAACAAGCCCAATGGTTGCTTTTTCGATTTTTGGCAACATCTGAAACAGTAACTGACTTTCCAGATTTCTCTGGCTATAGACCCTTTTTCCATGTATACATCTTACTATGTTCCAGCCGCACTAGTGAACTTGACAAAGCTCATAAGCTTCAGCCCAATGTACTCTCCTGCAGTAGATTTTGTTCCCAGGCATGCATAGAAACTCTGCTTAAAACTGCACAGTTATAGACTTCAGGTCAGCACAGGTCTGGCCTTTATTGATCATGTCTCTAGGGCCGGCATTAGGAGTTGTGGGGCTTCATTGGAAACTTTTTTTGGGTCGGGGCCCCTGGTTCACAGCCAAGGGCTATAGAGTCTTAACGATCTAAATCAAATTTATTATAGATTTTATATCTCTATGGTAAAATGGAAAGCAATCAACATGTGCGTTTAAAAAGTTAATTTGACTTAATGGACCAAATGGATCTAAGTACATGTATGCCTTGCAAACAAATTGCAAACATGTAATAAGCAAAATGTGTAGATTATCTTTGAAAAAGTAAATAGTTAGAAAACCATTTATCTTAGTGACTGGGAAATGATTTAGTAAAAATATTAAGTTTATTTATTTATTTTTACCCTAGCGTGGGGGGCCCTTAGACACAGGGCCCAATTGGGGACAATCGGTTCAATTGGCTTAGAGTGTCTCTTCCTGATATTGAAACAATTGTTAAAACAACTCTTTATTAATCACTTCCCAAAATGCTTTCCTCATTCCACCCCATCCACTTTTCAACAACATACTTCCTCAACAGCCCCATTCTTTTTTTAATGTAATTGTTATGAGTGCAATTACATTTTTGTGCTATTGGATAGATAGATATAGATATAGATTTTAATGCATTACAGTATTTGTCCAATAGCACAAAAGTCAGTAGAAAAGCACTGCAGCACTATAACAGCACTATAAGAAATAACAGGCTTGTATCATAATTCACTTACTCTCTTCTGCATACCTCCAGAAAAAATCAGTCTAATTTGAAACCGGAAAAGACTTATAAAAGGAGATTTCAGGTGCTCAACAGAACAATATGAATCTACATAAGAACAGCCCCACTGGATCAGGCAATAGGCCCATCTAGTCCAGCTTCCTGTATCTCACAGTGGCCCAACAAATGCCCCAGGGAGCACACCAGATAACAAGAGACCTGCATCCTGGTGTCCTCCTATGCATCTGCACTGCAGCATTAATTAGAAATCAATTAAAATAAATGTGCTACTGAAAGGTGCCTGATGATGATCATAAGAACATAAGAACAGCCCCACTAGATCAGGCCATAGGACCATCTAGTCCAGCTTCCTGTATCTCACAGTGGCCCACCAAATGCCCCAGGGAGCACACCAGACCTCATCCTGGTGCCCTCCCTTGCATCTGGCATTCTTACATAGCCCATTTCTAAAATCAGGAGGTTGCACATACGCATCATGGCTTGTAAACCATAATGGATTTTTCCTTCAGAAACTTGTCAAATCCCCTTTTAAAGGTGTCCAGGCCAGATGCCATCACCACATCCTGTGGCAAGGAGTTCCACAGACCAACCACATGCTGAGTAAAGAAATATTTTCTTTTGTCTGTTCTAACCCTCCCAACACTCAATTTTAGTGAATGTCCCCTGGTTCTGGTGTTATGTGAGAGTGCAAAGAGTATCTCTCTATCCACTTTATCCTTCCCATGCATAATTTTGTATGTCTCAATCCTGTCCCCTCTCAGGCGCCTCTTTTCTAGGCTGAAGAGGCCCAAACGCTTCTTTGGTGATCAGAAATGTAATGGTGAAGGTGTGTCTGTGGTATGCAACTGAATGCATATGGCAAAGGGGCTCAATTACTCAAAGCATGCCTACGCATCTCAAACACATGCATCTGGGGGGAAAAAATGAACAGTAGTGTTGAGGCATCTGCTCAGTTGCTACTTTTCCCTTCTTTCCAAAACAATTCAATTTTCTGAAGTCTGCAAAAGAGACGAAAGCAGATGGGGAAACCACAGGATAACAAAGGCCTGTTGATTATGTGATTGAGATGTTTTGTTAAAAGTAAGAGAACAAAGAGCAGCAAATCTGGAACTAATACCTGTGTGGAAATATCCTTGCACACACAGGACAAGAGCTTCAGCACTCTAACAGTTACAAAAGAATAGTAAAGGAGACCACGTATTTAATTAGATATACAGCCCAATGCTATGGTTGGGCTGTGCTACCGGAACTAGAGTACCGTCAGCGCAGCCCAACCTACGGCCTTGCAAAATGCAACACCCTATAACAATCAACAGGGCTGATGATGGAAAAAGCAAGCAGTAGCAGCAACTGCAAAGCAGTGGCCTCCGTAGAGCCCCCCGTCCCAGTGATGGTGAGTCAGGGGCAGGCTGTGGGCAGGAAGTGGGAGGACTAGGGACTGGATGGGGAGGGAGAGGAACCAGGGCAGGAGGAGGGAAGAGTGAGTGGACCTGCCCCTTTTATCTCCTTGGACATATGCCACCAAAGGAGGTGGAAATAATTCTTCCCATTTGCCCTTGGATCACCCTCCCCCCCAACACTGAATGCAGTGCACCCCTACGTGACACTACTGCATAGGTGCTAGTGGCAGGGGACAGGATCGGGGCCTTAACCCATTTGATTTAACCACTGATCCAAGCAAGATTGAGCCACTGAAGGTTGTGACACAGACAGATACATTAAAATCAATTAAGAGTCTGATGCAAATACTACTTTGGCACCTGCCTTCAGGCTTGCCTAAGCCAATAAAGCCTCTAACACATTATGAAGCTAAGCAAGAAATAATATGATGCTCGTTATCAGCCTTCATCGGCTGCAATATTGCAGTTATCTTCTAATTCTGCTAAAATCAAGAGGTTTCAAAATCTTTCAGTGGGTTTATAAAAGTGGTTTTATAATATTATATATTATATTAATTATTAATTATTAATTATAAATATCATAAAATAAGAATAGGCCCTCAGTTTGGCTGTACTTGTCGTAAAAGGTGACTAAACAGCCACTGGGTAGATGAGACTCGTCAGCCTGGGAAGGCAGCTCATCTGAGAAAAGGAAAACTCTGATCTCAAACCTCCACTGCCTTGTGGCTACATCCAGTTGTGAAAAAGGCTTCAGGAGTCAACCTCGAGGCAAAATCCGGAGCCGGAGTCCCTGGGGCAGTTCATGGCTGAACACAGTCACTTTCTGGCAACTCCTGCGACGCCGCTGGAACCAACCGTATTGGCCTCTGCCTTTCCATTGGACCATTTCAGCGACGTGGAGAGGGGGGATTTGCTGCATGGGTAACAGTCTATCCTCCATATCTACTCTACCCAGGCTTCACGCACTGCAGAGGACACTGTTCCTGAACCACTATGCAGAGTGCGATGCCATAGTCTTCCGGGACTGAAGCATGCCAACAAAATATTAAAAGTGTTAGAGGCTTCATTGGCTTAGGCAAGCCTGAAGGCAGGTGCCAAAGTAGTATTTGCATCAGACCCTTAATTGATTTTAATGTATCTGTCAGAGTCACAACCTTCAGTGGCTCAATCTTGCTTGGATCAGTGGTTAAATCAAATGGGTTGAGGCCCCAATCCTTTATAATTTATAAATTTATAATTATATTATAATATAATTATAATTATATTATATTAGAGGAAGTCTGCGTGACTTTCTCTTTGCCAATGATGCAGCTGTCACTACCCACTCTGCCAAAGATCTCCAGCAGCTCATGGATCGTTTTAGCAAGGCCTGCCAAGATTTTGGACTGACGATCAGCCTGAAGAAAACACAGGTCATGGTTCAGGATGTGGACTCACCTCCCTGCATTACAATCTCTGCACATGAACTGGAGGTTGTCCATGACTTTGTGTACCTTGGCTCAACGATCTCTGACACTCTTTCTCCAGATACCGAACTAAATAAACGCATCGGTAAAGCAGCTACCATGTTTTCCAGACTCACAAAGAGAGTCTGGTCCAACAAGAAGCTGACGGAACATACCAAGATCCAGGTCTACAGAGCTTGCGTCCTGAGTACACTTCTGTACTGCAGCGAGTCATGGACTCTTCGTTCACAACAGGAGAGGAAACTGAACGCTTTCCACATGTGCTGCCTCCGACGCATTCTCAGCATCACCTGGCAGGACAAAGTTCCAAACAACACAGTCCTGGAACGTGCTGGAATCCCTAGCATGTTTGCACTGCTGAAACAGAGACGCCTGCATTGGCTCGGTCATGTCATGAGAATGGATGATGGCCGGATCCCAAAGGATCTCCTCTATGGAGAACTTGTGCAAGGAAAGCGCCCTACAGGTAGACCACAGCTGCGATACAAGGACATCTGCAAGAGGGATCTGAAGGCCTTAGGAGTGGACCTCAACAAGTGGGAAACCCTGGCCTCTGAGCAGCCCGCTTGGAGGCAGGCTGTGCAGCATGGCCTTTCCCAGTTTGAAAGACAACAGACTAAGGCAAAGAGGCAAAGAAGGAAGGCCCATAGCCAGGGAGACAGACCAGGGACAGACTGCACTTGCTCCCGTTGGGGAAGGGATTGTCATTTCCGAATTGGCCTTTCCAGCCACACTAGACGATGCTCCAAAACCACCTTTCAGAGCGTGATACCATAGTCTCTCGAGACTGAAGGTTGCCAACAACATATATATATATATATATATATATTATAATATTTACATAAGATGTAAATCTGCAGTCCTCTGCACACTTAACTTGGGAGTAAACCTCACTGAAGTCAATGTACTCCTGAGTAAACATACACAGGGTTGCCCTGCTCATCTCATGTCTATTTGATTCAGTGGTAACCCAAAAACCCTGTTAATACCCTAAAATATATTTTAAAGCACACCAGTCGTATACTAGAATTCCTGTTCAGCTTCTGCTGCATATCTGAACAATTAAAAATCCATGGATATTGTAACTGCAACGGGAAGGGCTGTGTCCAACCCTCTGGAGGTTGCACTCAGTCTCCTGGCCTCCTCAGAAGGCCCCCCCAAATGTGATCAGAAATAACTTCTGGTTTGCACTGGCAAACTTCCTGTTGCAGTCGGGAAGTGTTCCGAGGCATGGGGAGGTCACACTGAACATCCAGAGGGCCAGGCATGAAACCCAAGTAAGAAGCTACTTTTGGTCACGTCTATGAGGTCCTCTGAGGCCCTCCAGTCATGGGCTCGGCATTCGCGGATGCTCAGGTCCGTGGATACTGAGCCTACTCATGAGGAGGGTCCACTGTGCTGCAGGCAGTCCTATGTTCTCTGAACCATTTAAAAAGAAATTAAGTACTAAGAATATTTCTCACCTACACGCTCACTCAAATAGCAGTAAATTATGCAAACATTTAGACAGATCTGGGAAATACGGTTTGCCCAATTTGTTTGAGAAGAACAAAAATTATATAGAGGAAATATTTTCAAAGCTTGATGCCGGTGGGATCAGCAGCATATAAAATTAAGCATATCACTCAAGTGCTTTTCAAGAGTGCGGCTGCGAAGTGAAACTTCTAGGATAAAGGGACAGGTGCTTCTTGCTTTTCACTTTAAAAAATCACTTCTACTGTTTTCTCCACAAGTGAAGCCTAAGAGCAGAGCTCCTAATGACTCTCTTTGCAAGCCCTTTTTCCAGAAAAGGATTCTGCCCTCTAAGTTCATTTTGATGTTGTCGTGATCAGGAAACGCAGACAGACATCATTTTTGCTTTGAATCAGAGCGAGAGTTAATCAAGCAGCCTTCCATTTATTAAGGCGGTGCAGTGTCACATTGAAATTATACTTGCTTTCAAATAGCAGGATATCCAGTAGCTGAGTTTTCACTCCAAGAAAATAACATGATTGATGGAATAATCAGTTGTCATTATTACTCAGCCCCACTCTAAATGTACCATGTCATCTTCCATGCTATCCTGTCACCTAAAGTTTCAATTCCATTGTGTAGCTATGTAACTTTGTCTTCATGAAATCGTCAGAATGGTGCTCAAAAGTACACTCCTTGGTGAGGAAATTCTATTTTCTGATGTCAACAATGTCATGTAGAGCTGTGCATCACTTAACTATGTTCCGACCAATGACAGATCACATATACCAGTCCATCGTTGATTTACAGTACAGTAGAAAACTCCTTACCTTTGTGTTGGTGAGATTCCAGAGACACTACTGGGATGCACCAGGCCTCCACAGGTCTCTGTGGTCCACGGAATGGCCTGCCAAAGCCTCTAGAACAGCCATTTTCAACCATTGTGCAGTGGCACTGTTTCATGGTATCTGTGTGCCACACCTGTGTCTGCAGGTGTGGCGCAAGAGTTTGGGGGAGGGTCATTTGTTAGTAGGGCCACCGGGGAGATGTGAGCTCCTGCTGTCAATGCAGCTGGCCCTGTCAGTTGTCAAAAGAACTGCTGGCGTGCTTTGACCATTAGTGCCTTAATGTGCCATGAGATGAAAAAGGTTGAAAACAGCTGCTCTAGAAGCTACTTCCAGTTCCTGGAAAGCTACTTCCAGTTTGCTTCCCAAATCTGGAAGTAGCTTTCAGACATTTCTATGGACTATTCTGAGTCCCATGGAGGCCCAGTGTGAGACAGAAGAGGCCACTGAGGCCTCCTAATGACAACACCACCAGTAACTGTTACCCTGAACATGCCTAATCTTGTCTCATCTTGGAAGCTAAGCAGGGTCAGGCCTGGTTAGTACTTGGATGGGAGACCGCCTGGGAATACCGGGTGCTGTAGGCTTATACCAGAGTCTTTCGAGACTGAAGGTTGCCAACCACACAGCACAACTGTAAGAATTTTTGCATAACAGCAAAATCACTTAATGACGAGGTTCAGAGAACATACCCCAACATTAAGCGATGCATACCTGTATAGGTTTATACTCTTATCTATACATTTCAAAAACACAGCTGAGCCAGAAATCATAACACCCAACAAAATGTGGTACTTGAGTAGTATCCCTCCCCTCCAAAAAAAAATAGCCAAGGATGCATAGTCCCAGCTAGATGGTTAGACAGATGAAAATGCCAAGTCTGACCCCAACCAGGCATCGTGAATGGGGATTGTATTAGGTATCTCACATTGGACATGCAACATGACACGGATACACATTTGCATAAAGTTGTACATACAGTTCCCACTCCAACAACAGCATCTATAAACAGAGGTTTGCTTCTGCTGCTGTTTTAGACTCCATCTTGCTTTATGGGACAACAGAAGCGCAAAATGAAGAGTATATGGCCGAAAGATCCTTACAATTAGGAGGGCCTGCTTTAAGCCTATTGGGCCACATGCTTAAGGGGGCCATGCACTAGGACAGGGGTGCCCAAACCCCGGCCCTGGGGCCACTTGTGGCCCTTGAGGCCTCTCAATGTGGCTCTCAGGGAACCCCCATTCTCCAATGAGCCTCTGGCCCTCTGGAGATTTGTTGGAGCCCACACTGGCCCAACGCAACTGCTCTCACTGTGAGGGTGACTGTTTGACCTCTCGTGTGAGCTGTGGGATGAGGGCTTCCTCCACTGCTTGTTGTTTCACATCTGTGATGCAGTAGCGGCAGCAAAGGAAAGGCCAGCCTTGCTTTGTGCAAGGCCTTTTATAGGCCTTGAGCTATTGCAAGACCTTCATTCATTCATATAAGTTCATCTTTAATATATTCACTTATGTAAACATATGTAAATTTATTCAAATTTTAAATGTAAATTAATCCTTTTTTTCCTCGGCCCCCAACACAGTGTCGGAGAGATGATGTGGCCCTCCTGTGAAAAACTTTGGACACCCCTGCACTAGGATAATCTACTTAGTCTTGTATAAAAGTTAATATTAAAATCTGCTGTATCCATTTGGTGCATTAATTCACATGCACTGTTTAAGCACACATTTTGATTGCTGTCCATTCTACCATAGAGATCTAAAGTTCATAATGCATTTTATTTCTATCTCCTACAGACTTGGGCTGTGAAACCAGGGCCCCACAAATAAATGTTTCCAACTGGGCCCCATAGTTTCTAATCGTTGGCTGCCCGGTCTCTATTTAAGCATCAACTGTATGACAACATGGCCAGCAAGTTTTGTTAAACAGAATAAATCTTGCTGATGTACATTACCATTCTGCTTCCTGGAGTGCTTGAAGATTGAGTCTGAGCTACGCATCTGTAGGCTTTAAAATTCATAATAGAGTCTAGCAGATAAAGCTAAACTGATTATGCTTCCCTCATTCTCTTTTTTCCCCTGGATTTGTTTCAGATTTCTATGGGTAATCATGGTATATCTTTTTTCCCCTTTAATTATTCTTTTTCAAATAGCAACTGTGTGAATGGAATAATGAGCATCCATTTGAGGAAGCTTTCTCAAAGTGACATCTTTTTTTTTTTCTCCTTTTGCACCAAATCAATAAGCAGCTTCCTCTAATGTGATGGCAAACTGAAACATGCGCATTTTAAGGGGGGGGGGAAGAGTGGATATGCAATTTTCAGGAACGACAAAGCCATCATGAAAAACTCTTTTGAAAATGTAGGGCTGGGTTGAAAGGCGACAAAGATATGAGGGGAAAATATTTGCCAGCATTAAAGGACAGCTCCATTGTCACTGCTGTCTCCCAGGGGACACACTAATGTGATGAAAATGTTTTCATTTTGTTTCATTTCATTTGGGTAGGTTGCTTACTAAAAGTGGTGCTAGTTACGATTGGGTCCTGAGACGTCAAGGGAAAGAAAATGATGGACGCCCTACAGATACCGAATAGATAACTAAATCTTCCGGGGGGGGGGGGGGAACATGCTGGCAACCAGAAATGCCTCTTCAAAGGGCACACACAACTTCCCCATGCCTCAGAACACTTCCCAGACATGACGAGAATGCACTTCTGGTCACATCCAGGAGATACTTGAGACCCTCCAGAGGCAGGCTTGGCACCCAAATTGAGTCAAATCCGCTGACGCCAAACCCATGGATAAGAAGGGCCCACTGTAAGCACATCAGTTTTTATCCCAGGTAAATAGGTCCCTCTTTAAAATGCATTCAGTAGATTTGAACAGTGGCCTCACTACTGTGTGTCACCCAGTGTGGGAGGCCAGTGTGTCACACCTACAATGGACCTGCTCCCCGTGCAGTGGGGCAGGGCAACTCCCTGGGTGGTGGGTGTAGTGATGTACCATTGCCCCAACCCCACTGGTTTTTTTTGGCTATTACGTTTGATAGAATAAAGATATCTCAACACGGTTTGTTTCACTGCAGTCTGCATGAAATTTCACATCAAATGATATATAATATGATGGTATTACGCTTTCCAGACTCACAAAGAGAGTCTGGTCCAACAAGAAGCTGACGGAACATACCAAGATCCAGGTCTACAGAGCTTGCGTCCTGAGTACACTTCTGTACTGCAGCAAGTCATGGACTCTTCGCTCACAACAGGAGAGGAAACTGAACGCTTTCCACATGCGCTGCCTCCGACGCATCCTCGGCATCACCTGGCAGGACAAAGTTCCAAACAACACAGTCCTGGAACGTGCTGGAATCCCTAGCATGTATGCACTGCTGAAAGAGAGACGCCTGCGTTGGCTCGGTCATGTCGTGAGAATGGATGATGGCTGGATCCCAAAGGATCTCCTCTATGGTGAACTCGTGCAAGGAAAGCGCCCTACAGGTAGACCACAGCTGCGATACAAGGACATCTGCAAGAGGGATCTGAAGGCCTTAGGAGTGGACCTCAACAGGTGGGAAACCCTGGCCTCTGAGCGGCCTGCTTGGAGGCAGGCTGTGCAGCATGGCCTTTCCCAGTTGGAAGAGACAGTCAACAGTCAGCCTCTTTTGCCTCTTAGCCAACAGTCCTGGAACGTGCTGGAATCCCTAGCATGTATGCACTGCTGAAAGAGAGACGCCTGCGTTGGCTCGGTCATGTCGTGAGAATGGATGATGGCTGGATCCCAAAGGATCTCCTCTATGGTGAACTCGTGCAAGGAAAGCGCCCTACAGGTAGACCACAGCTGCGATACAAGGACATCTGCAAGAGGGATCTGAAGGCCTTAGGAGTGGACCTCAACAGGTGGGAAACCCTGGCCTCTGAGCGGCCTGCTTAGAGGCAGGCTGTGCAGCATGGCCTTTCCCAGTTGGAAGAGACAGTCAACAGTCAACCTCCTTTGCCTCTTAGCCAACAGTCTGAGGCTAAGAGGCAAAGAAGGAAGGCTCATAGCCAGGGAGACAGGCCAGGGACAGACTGCACTTCCTCCCGGTGTGGAAGGGACTGTCACTCCCGAATCGGCCTTTTCAGCCACACTAGACGCTGTTCCAGAACCACCTTTCAGAGCGCGATACCATAGTCTTTCTGAACTATGAAAGTTCAGAGACTGAGACTGAATGTTGCCAACATGATTTGAAAATACCAAGATGTAAAAAGTTTTGATAAGTAGTGGTGTCACACCCCTCCATGTGTGTCACCTGCTGCAGCCCACACACCCCTGCACCCCCTTACTGACCCCACAGGGTTTGAATGCATTCCTGGCTGGTATCTCGAGGTATGCTAAAGGAGAACACAGAACTGCACCGTAAAGTTTTGAAAGAAGAGTATGTAAATCCCTGAGTAACTGACATGATGCCCATGTATTTTATACGTGAATATCTGAACATGAAGACAAAATCTAGCATCAGAACTCAGCCAAACTGGTCACGTGTTTCAACTAGCTGCATGAACCCATACAGCACCTATAAGAAAGCATTTGTACCCAAATACAACTTTTCCTTCTCGGTGACAAGGAAAGATCATCTTCATTTTCCGGAAGTGAAACAAATTCAACTTCAGCAAAATGATAAAAGTTGATAACCCTATGAAATTAGCATAGATTGAATAAAGTTTAATATGAGAATTCACTGGTGCTTGGAGCCCTGATCCTGCTGTACCCATGGTGTTTACCATTGTCTAATTAAAAAAATTATACGAAGGAAGTAATATAAATGAAAGAGGAATTTCTGCACCCACTCAAATGGAAAGCCTCAGCCATATGTTTAATGCATGCCAAAGATCAGAGAGATTATTTACCTATATGGAAGCTAATCTTTGGCTCTTAGTAGCTGATGCTGTCTTCAGGGCTTCTGAACCTTGAACAATTTTAGCAGGTGCAGCTTGTCATCTGTGAGATGAAATTCTCTCTTCTATAGGTTAAAGGTCCAGGAGCCCTAAAGTTGAAAGGTTGGCCACTCCTGGGTTAGAGCACTAGCCTATGCGTGTCTACTCAGAAGTAAGTCCCATTATGTTCAATGGGGCTTACTCCTAGGAAAGTGTGCTTAGGATTGCAGCCTTAGACTGAGAGACAGTATCTTGCTCAAGGCCTCCTGATGGACTTTGAGTACAGAATTGAACCCACTCCATGTTCAGTCTGCTTTCCTACACCCGATCTTCTATGAGAAGATACTGACCTGTACTTAATACTTAATACTGTTCTTCTGTAGTCACAGCGTCGTTTTGATTCTTTAAGGTCACATTTTTCAATGTCTTTGCCTTGATTTTGCAGCTCACAATAGTCAATTGACTGGTGAGGTCTAACGTGGCTGGGCACGAAAGCATCAGACTCCCTGTAAATACCAGAACCCCCGGAGCAGTAAATAATAATTAAATAATCGCTCCTAACAAAACATGCCATGCCTGCTAATTAAAAAATTTATCCTGCCTGTTAATTGTTGCCTTAGAGAATTGCGTCTACCTGAATCCTTTTAACATTTTAGCAGCTGCTGATTTCTCTTCAAAGGTGGAACTCAGGCAATTTGTCACTGTTGGTGACCTGCCTGAAGAAGGACTTTCATTGTTTAGTCAAGTTAGGCAGTAGCTTTCCGTTTTCATAAATGAACTGCAGATGAAGCCTCTTTTGTACTCACACTCAATGTCCTTTAAAGAACCTTCTGTCATTCCTCTCTGGTCACATATGCATGTGCTTTTTTCACTGCATAATAAGGATATTTTAATAGATCTAGCGTGCTCGAGAACAAGGGGACGGTACCACACAGGTCTACCCCTTAGGACAAGGCCCACTTGGCTTGAGCATTCGCTGTTAAGTCGACCCAAACAAGGGATAACTATATGTTTGGGCTCTCAAGTCTCATGCTGCTTGATGCATAGGATGGAGCTGACTCCAAGTTTGGAAGCTTACCAAGTCCACACTCATATTATGACTTGCTCCAAAAGGCAATGGATGCAATCCTACAGTTGATAGGCCTTCTCAGGAGGTCTGCAGTGGCTCCCCAAGGTCAGACCCAGACTCTGCACCAGCAGAAGGGGGTTAATTTGTGCCGGTCCAGGTAGGCCGTCACAGGGGTTGGGAGAGGATAGTGGGAGGGTGCCATGGAGGCGGGGAGGGGACTTTTTGGGTGGGGAAGGGTGGACTGGGAGGCAGATTGGGCCCAGAAAGGGGTGGGACCGGCCATGGCAGCCCACACCAAATCCTAACCTCCATCTCTGGCCCAAGCAGCCTTACATGGGCTGCTTGGATTTCCACCTGCAAATTAGCTCGTATAGATTTGAGTAGTTCCATAGGGATGGCTGGGGCATTACTTGGGGTAAGGGGGGAAATATCCCCCAGAGTTGCCCTCCAGCCACCTCCCAACCTGTACTGGATACAGCAAAGGCAAGTTAGTTTGCCTGTTCCAGGCAGGTTAGGATTGCGCTGCCTGCATTCTCCGCTTATATGAAGCTGATAATTGGTCCCTCTAGCTCTGTATTTCCTGTACCGACTGAATTGACTCTCCATGCCAATACAGCCAAGCCAATGGAGCACATGCTGTATCCTGGGGGCAGGAGTTTCTAGCCCTGGAGGCCTCCTTGCAGTAAGGGAACACCATAAAGCACACTGTGTCACCAGAACATGAGATCTGGTGATGCAGCAAGCCCATGGGGTTGGGCCGTAAGTCCCTAATGGGTTGCAAAATTCTCTGGGTTTTATATCCTTCTTTCCAGAGGAGGAAGGAGGTTTTTCTAGTGAAAGAAAGCCTTTAAGATTCAATTCCTGGCTCTTTTTGCTGCCGCAGGCTGAACACAGCTTTCCCTCTGGAAATGGTTCCACAAACTATGCTTTTCTTCATCGGCTTCCCAGTAAAGAATCCAAAAAGTTGAAAATTGACATTCTCTTCTGAAGAATGACTTGCAAGAACATCCATGTATCTGACATTTCAGACCAGTCAATAATGCCATCCCCCTGTATTGCTCTTCGAATTAGAAGGCCAGAACTAAATTTAGTTCACACGATCGTGTGCCACATTCCAATGAAGTGTGGAGCAGACAGAGAGACGCTACACCAGACAAACTTCATCTGTGATTAAAGAGAATTGCTCCCAGGAAAAGTCATTGCGTAAGGGGATTGCCTTCACCACACACCTCCCTGTTTTGTTTCCTTTTGTATCATGCCCTTTCATTCCACTACCCAAACATTCCAGCTACAGTTCTTTATTACTCTGGTTCTCTTGGGAGACCGTTACTACTGTCCGCTGCAGTCAAAAGTATCTTGCTTAACTGTGAACCGTCCTAGAATTTCCTTCACTTAAGTATTGCACACTGAACTTATTACCTAGACCATTACTGATCCATTTGCGTTTTAGGGATTAGGGGATCCAAAAACAATTTCTGAAGTTGGTCAAAAGTGCCCAGGTGCCTTCACCATCCTGCCCCAGAGACACGTAAAAACGCACACAGGTTCATTTCCGGTAGCTACCCCATAATTCAAAATGCAACATAAGCTTTCTCCTAAGTACGAGAGAATGAGACTTTCTCCTTGTAGAATGAGACTTCCTTTCCTTAGTTAGTTTTTAGTAGCTAGGATTATTCTGGAAAGGAATATTTTAGATAATGGTAACTGGCCTTTTGGAAGAGGAAGTAGAGTGGGCCCTCAGTATCTGTGGGAGGAACTGTTCCAGCACCCCTTGCAGGTACCGAATTCCACAGATAATGAAATCTACAGGGAGGCAGGGTGGCACCACAATTACTTACTTGGGGGCCGCACCCGGCCCTTTAAGGTCACATGTGGCCTCCTCATCTCCTAAGAAGCCTCCCGGACATAACTGGAAGGCACTTCTGGTCACGTCTGGGAGGTCCTCTGAAACCCTCCAACTGCAGGCTCAGCATCCACAGATATACATAATAATATGTATATTATTAAACATAATCATAATTATGGGACCAACCGCTGGAACCAACAGTATTGGCTTCTGCCTTTCCATTGGACCATTTCAGCGACGTGGAGAGGGGGGATTTGCTGCATGGGTAACAGCCTATCCTCCATACCTTCTTTACCCAGGCTTCGCACACTGGAGAGGACACTAACCATTTTTCCGAGCGCGATACCATAGTCTTTCGAGACTGAAGGCTGCCAACACATGAATCATAATTATTATACATCAGTGTTTCTCAGTGTTTGTTTTCTGCCATTCCACTTCACATGGTCCATCCATTCAAAGTACCACCAGAAGTAACTGGTGATGACATCATCACCAGTTACTTCTGGACTGGGAGACTGGGAGACTGGATGACATCATCACCAGTTACTTCTGGACTGGGAGACTGGATGCAATGCTAAAGTCACCAGTAAGAGGCTCAAGGTGGACGGGAGGGCTTTTTTGAGTGCGGAAAAGCATGCTTTGCCTAACAAGTTGAGACTCCTACCATTGTGTGTTGTGTCATGTTCCTGGTGTTGCTGCCGAGCAGCAGGGGTCTGGGGTCCCGTGAGCACCACCAGACACCATCTCAAGTCCCACTGTTGGTACCTGTACCACCACAGCTTGAGAAGCACTGTTAAACGTATGTTGTTGTATATGTATAATATGTATATTAGATGTACTTTTTATTTTCAAAATGCAAAGGCGGGAGTAGGGTTAGGGCTAGGGCTGGGATAAGAGGCTTAGCATATATAAATGGGATTTGTTGCCCAGTTATAGTGGGAACAGGTGGGAAACCCTGGCCTCTGAGCGGCCCGCTTGGAGGCAGGCTGTGCAGCATGGCCTTTCCCAGTTTGAAGAGACACTTGGCCAACAGTCTGAGGCTAAGAGGCAAAGAAGGAAGGCCCATAGCCAGGGAGACAGACCAGGGACAGACTGCACTCGCTCCCGGTGTGGAAGGGATTGTCACTCCCGAATCGGCCTTTTCAGCCACACCAGACGCTGTTCCAGAACCACCATTCAGAGCGCGATACCAGAGTCTTTCAAGACTGAAGGTTGCCAACAAAAAAAAATAACCCAGATTAAAAAAAAAGGATCTGAGTGTCCAGGGATGCTAATGACTTGGACACAATCGCCCAGGATGCAAATAGCCTAGTATCATTTTCATAAGTACTTAGACATGGAAATCATTCCAATGGAAGTGATTTTCAGAATGAAATATCCAAGACTTGATTTATCCCTTAGAAATATTGTAGGAAGCCAAAGTTCCGTGTGCTTCTTTCAAAATTAAACATGCTCCCCCCTACTCACATATTAACGAGATATACCATCATCCATGCAGAATGTGATCGCAATACTGCCATGCTATTTTCCCCTTTATTCCTGATAGGTTAATGCTTGCTTGTTGTTAATAATGTAATTAAGGACTACATTATAATGTAACGTACAAATGCTCATTAAGCCTATGCCTTTGGCCCAATGCACACAGCTGATTATACTGTATTTGGGGGGGGGGGGTTGTGCACATGTTATTTAAGAACTCTACTCATGTGAGTAGAATGAAACATGAAAGGAAGTGAGGTATGCAGTGTAGTGACTTCCATAATCTCAGAGCACTAAAAGTAGACATTCCTCTTCCTTCACATTGTCGCAAAAGGACTGTATGAGCAACTACCACTTAAAAGCCTGCTTAGATGTTAAAGACATGTAACAATGCAATTTTTGAACTGGGCCTACATTTTCTTAGTTTCTGGTTTTTGCTTCCTTCTGTGCATGAAGAAATAACAGGCTTGTGTCATAATTCACTTACCCTCTTTTGCGTACCTCCAGAATAAATCAGTCTAATTTGAAACTGGAAAAGACTTATAAAAGGAGATTTCAGGTGCTCAACAGAACAATATGAATCTACATAAGAACAGCCCCACTGGATCAGGCCATAGGCCCATCTAGTCCAGCTTCCTGTATCTCACAGCGGCCCAACAAATGCCCCAGGGAGCACACCTGATAACAAGAGACCTCATCCTGGTGCCCACCCTTGCATCTGGCATTCTGACATAGCCCATTTCTCAAATCAGGAGGTTGCACATACGCATCATGGTTTGTAATCCGTAATGGATTTTTCCTCCAGAAACTTGTCCAATCCCCTTTTAAAGGCGTCCAGGCCAGATGCCGTCACCACATCCTGTGGCAAGGAGTTCCACAGACCAACCACACGCCTGACTGCCTGACTTTGGTTCCCATCGTTTGCACCTAGGGACTTTATGCACCGGACTTCAAGCATTATAGTCCCTGGATGCTAACAGTGCGCTATTTAGTCTCAGCAGCCCGCCTGCAGCTGATCTCAGCTGCACAGAGGATCAGTTGCAGCCAAAGTTCATTGGGTTTGTTTTCAAGCCCTGCAATTTCCAGCTACAAACAATGGTGATGAGGTGTGAATGCCATAAGAAGAACTGTGCTGGATCAGGCCAAGGGCACACCAAGTCCAGCTTCCAGTATCTCACAGTGGCCCACTACATGCCCGTAGGCCGGATCAGGGGTTTGGAGAAAGCCCTCCCCTCCCCCGTGAGCAGCGCATACCGTTCTACATCCCTGCGCCCAGATCAGCTTGAAAGAAACACAGCACAGCGGCAAAATGCTAAGCACTACTCTGGATGGGGAGGGCTTTTTCAGGACACAGCTGTTTCCAGTTTGGAGACCATTGGCCTAAAGTGATGGTATGTGATCCAGGAAGCAAGTGAAGACGGGGCTATTAGCATTTCCTCAACAGTGGCATTGAAGAAGCCACATAAAGCACAGCAGCCAAATAATTCCAGTCCTACCATTGCCCTAAGGAAGGATCTCTTTCATTCACACTGCCTGATTATCCTTGGTACGGGAGGTGGTTGACAGCTTAATCACTTTATAAAAACGGCCTTGGAGCGAAAATATGTCGAGATGAATGAACATTTCAATGTTGCCTGAATCCACAGGAGTCCAACACCCTACAAGAGAAATGCAGACTAAGGATCTCATCAAATACAAGGCTTTGGGGGCACTTAGGCAATCTGCTTCTTGATCAGCCTACGATAGCAGACACAAACAGCATTGTGTGATGCCTTCCCTACCTTAGAGGGCTCTCCAGTGATTAGGGGCTCTGACACTCTATGAATTGGGTCAGGATTCATAATTTCATACTTTATTTTATCACTGTTTGGCTTTAACATCTACCAAAATGCCAAAGTTCATGGCCGATGTCTACATTTTCATAACTCGCAACCACGTAAGGTTCCTCACTGTTATTTCCTTGGAGACAATGGATGGCCAGAATACCGACTCCAGCATTTCTCAATGTTTTTCCCCTGCCGTACCACTTCTCATGATCTACCTATTGGAAGTACCACCAGAAGTAACTGGTCTTTTGGAGAGACTATATGCCCGATCTCGCCTGATCTCGGAAGCTAAGCAGGGTCAGGCCTGGTTAGTACTTGGATGGGAGACCGCCTGGGAATATTGGGTGCTGTAGGCTTATACCATGATCTCGGAAGCTAAGCAGGGTCAGGCCTGGTTAGCACTTGGATGGGAGACCGCCTGGGAATACCGGGTGCTGTAGGCTTATACCATGATCTCGGAAGCTAAGCAGGGTCAGGCCTGGATAGTACTTGGATGGGAGACCGCCTGGGAATACCGGGTGCTGTAGGCTTATACCATAGTCTTTCGAGACTGAAGGTTGCCAACCATAGCTTGTGGCAGTGGCAGCTCAGTCTCCCCTGTGATTGTGCCATCCACTCAGAAACTGGGTGGAACACTTGCATAATCTCAAGAGAGGCCCTGCCTCCCCTGCCCACAGATCACTGATGAGCAATAGTGTAGCTAAGGCATTCTGGCAGCCAGGAGCACAAAATTTCTTTAACACCCCCATATCCCCAAAACACCCCCCAGACAACATCTTACGGCCCTATCCTTTCCAGCTTTCCAGTGCTGATGCAGCCCCTAGGTAAGGGAACAAACATTCCTTTACCTTGAGGAAGCCTCTGTGACTGTCCTCCCACTGCAGAACGCAGTGCATGTCCTGTTGGCACAGCTGCATCTGCACTGGAAAGTTGGTTAGGATTGGGCTCTTACAGGCCTCCAAATGGCACTTCCAGTTTTTCCCAGAAGTTCCTTTTGGAAGCCTCCAAGAACCCCCTGAAGGCGTGTACGTGGGCCAATGAACCTTCTGCCCCCCTTAGCTATGCCACTGCTGGTGAGTCAACTGGTTATACACATAATGCATGCACTACTTTAGTGCACAGGACTTCAGACAAGAATTTGTGTGATTATTTGAATATTTCACTCTTCCAGTTCTGAGCATACTGGAAGTCAGCCTGCTAAAGAGGTTAGGGCACAATCCTAACCAGGTCTACTCAGAAGTAAGTCCTATTTTGTTCAGTGGGGCTTCCTCCCAGGAAAGTGTGGTTAGGATTGCAGCCTTAGAGTGTTGGACTTCAACTGCCTTGGTTTCATTGCCATAAATCTCCCTGGGGGATTTGGAACAATCGCTGGCCATCTTCTCACCCTGTCCTCTACGTCCCCCCTGTATCCATGGGGATGGGGGGCTAGATGAGTGCTCCATAGCAATGATGTCCCTGCTCTCCCTGTGATCAATTTTCTTTCCCCCTGCAGTGACCAGTTGAAAAACAGCAGCTTATATAATAGTTGGCATTCTTCGTTTTCTTTGCACGCACATACACTCAGTTGTGCACTGATTCGCATCACTGAGGCAGGGGTGGCTGGACAAAAGGCTTGGGAAAGACTTGAGATCAGTGTGAGAGCTGCCAGTAAATCCAGAGTGCTTTTTTTTTTTGCCTGGCCCTGCCTTGGGTCACGCTGACTCTTGCCCTTTTTGGAAAAAAAAAAATCATATAAAACATGGAAGAGGCCACAAAGGTCTCAGAACCAAATGACCAGCACATTTTATTTATATTATATTTTGCCCCACTTGCTACAAATCTAGGACAGCTGCGGCTAAATATATAACCGCCACAATAGCCTAGGTCTGCATGTTACATAGCTCTAAGGAGTTTCCATCACTCAGAAGTTTTATCATTCCAATGAAGTGCTCAAAAATATTAGAGACACTGAAGTCTTCCGGGTTGCCATGTGAAACAGGATTAGGCACCAACCAAATTCTGCGTGCACAAAACAATTGATTTGGTTCTCAGTATACCTTGCTTTTTGCCTTACTGCTAGATGACTCCGAACCAAAAAAAATCTTAGACGTGAAGTGCTGGGTTTATATTCCGAAAACAACAAATAATCGCCCGACACCCTCAACCTGCGATAATCACTGATGCGTAATCCCCCATTAAGAGCGCATGGAGGGAAATGATATTCCGTGTTTAAATTGTAAGTTGTGGAAACACAGCTAAACAAAATCCAATGTCATCTCAATTATATCGGTTCACTGTGCAATGGAGAACACGATCGCTCTGCTGTCATGGAAGTGTCACAGAATATTACATAGATGAAGCCATTGGGGGAATACAATTTTCCTTGCAACTCAAGAACAAGTAAACAAGCAGCGTTAGAATAAGTTGTCGAGAGTCTGATTACTCAAACAAGTGCAAAATTCTCTCTTCACTGAGAAACAAAGGTAGTTGCTACTCCAGTTTGTACTTTCTCCTGATATTTTCCTTCATGAGCTCAGAGAGTGAAAGATAAATTTCAATTTTACAAAAGTCAACATGTTCAACATGTAGTACCAACATGCTACTAACAGTGAGTATCTATACATAGTATCTTTATATTAAGGAAACCTTACCTCAGGTGCTGGCATTAGGATGAAGCCTGGGTAGCCCACCCCATCAATTATATCCATAGACTGCGTTTCAGTCGGTAATGTACATTAAGATGGGGCAACCTCACATGTGAATGTAGATGTGTATGGATTCTGTGCCATGAACAAATTTATGGGGAAAATGGCTCCATGAACTCAACCAACACTTCTTTTCCATTTGATAAACTGTGAGTTGATATGCAGGGGGCCCTTGTTATCTGTGGGGGTTCCGTTCCTGGAGCCCCTCCAGATACCAAAATCTGCAGATATTCAAATCCGCAGATTTGGGTACCCCCCAAACCTCTGAATCTGACCAGAGCTGTGCTCTGGTCAGGTTTGGAGGGTCCAAGGTGGGCAAAATCAGCAGGTTTGGAACCAATGGATGTTTAAATCTGTGGGTTCTGAATCTGATGATAAGGCAGGTCCACCTGTAATTACATGCAAAATTCTGTCACTAAATATCTATAATTCTCAAGATCAACTAGATGTTCTACTTCTTTGTGCCAGCCACAAGAGTAGCCTAGATCACGTGCGAGTAGAGTTCAGCATTGTAGGTTGAACTTTGTTATTTATTAGAACTTTGAGGTCTACCAAACAATTGGCAACCTTCAGTCTTGAGAGACTATGGTATCACGCTCAGAATGGTGGTTCTGGCACGGCGTCTAGTGTGGCTGAAAAGGCCGATTCGGGAGTGACAATCCCTTCCACAAGTGCAGGGAGTCCCTGGTCTGTCTCCCTGGCTATGGGCCTTCCTTCTTTGCCTCTTAGCCTCAGACTGTTGGCCAAGTGTCTCTTCAAACTGGGAAAGGCCATGCTGCACAGCCTGCCTCCAAGCGGGCTGCTCAGAGGCCAGGGATTCTCACCTGTTGAGATCCACTCCTAAGGCCTTCAGATCCCTCTTGCAGATGTCCTTGTATCGCAGCTGTGGTCTACCTGTAGGGCGCTTTCCCTGCACGAGTTCTCCATAGAGGAGATCCTTTGGGATCCAGCCATCATCCATTCTCACAACATGACCGAGCCAACTGTTGCAAAACAGTGGCTCAGGGAGATGACATCCACTTAGCATGAAAGCCCAGGGTTACTCTGATCACAGGAGCCATTCACAGATGTGTTTTTTCAACATCAGAGCTCAGCTTATTGTCCTCTCTCACAAAATCAACTCCTGGATCCCCACTACTAACAAGTTCTCCATTTCAGCAGTCTAGTTTCAAGGAAAAGAAAGCCTTTTGTGGTTGCAATTGTCAACCAGTTGGGAGTCAGGAACCATTGCGGATCTACTACAAATCAACCAGAGATCTACTGGTTGATCCTAATCTAGTTTGCTGGCAGCACCTGGTGCATCCTTCATACTCATACTGATCACATGAAAAGTTTTCTTGTATTCAGTGATGTTTGCATGTCATTACAACAGTGACATTTTAGGAAATGACTAATCCAAATCCCATTATCCTCCATACGGATTTCCTCCAAAATACCCCTTCATCATATTTTTCATATGATATGGGAAGGGTGGTTGAAAAATTCTGAATGATCCATCCTGGTCAGGCACCACTTTATATCTAAGCTTGGAGACTGAAGTTCCTTTTATGGAAATGCTCAGCAAGAAAAAAAACAAACTCAAAAGAAGGTATATTAGGAGATAAAGAGCTTGCAAAGTACCACAAACGTGCCTATCAACTAAGTGGTCTTTCTGGTGCATTACCTAAAGCAAAAGCTGTTTCCACTTAGAAGCTAGATTGAAAAATGACCTTGTGCTGTCTAAGAGAAGGCTGGCAGCTGAGGTTATTGAAGTGTAGTGTGATAGACAGTGCAACTTTACCCATGGTTAGAGGCATGTCTGGCATAAACACTAAGACTGCAATCCTATATACTACTGGGATTAAATCCTATTGAACACAATGGAACTTGAGTAGATGTGCATAAGATTGTGCTCTAATACTGTAGAGAACCTTCTGTTGTTTCCTTTGAAATCAGTATAAAATAATCTATGTCACTTTCTAGTGTAGGAGCTTTATGGAACACTGTCCTGTCCTTCTCTGCAACCTAGTGCCCATTATGCCAGGGGAGAACAAATGTGCTTAACATAAGAGCCACATAAGATAAACTTCAGATATTTGAGAGCTGCAATATATAAGAAGCATTTAAATTCTTAAATATATTTACTCACCGTGAACATTAGACTTGCATTTTAATCCAGTGGACTCTCAGTTTATACTCTGTAAATAATTATATAGTTTGAACATTTTTTATTTCCCTTTTACACAGTGGCCCTAGGTCTCTATGGGGGTTTCATTCCCACGGATACCAAAATCTGCAGATGAATGAAACAGCAGATTTTGGGGGCCCCAAGCCCTCTGAACACAACTGGAGCTGCACTCTGGTCAGGTATGGAGGGACTTCTGAGATGGTGCATGGCCCCCCTGACATTCAGAAGACTTTTGGGGGGCTGAAAAGCATGACTTCTGGTTTTCAGCCCAAAACTGGAAGTTGTGCTTTTCAGTCCTCATAATACCTAAGCACAGCTCTGGTCATGTTTGTAGGGCTAAAGGTGGCCCACTCTGTGAATTCAGAACCTGCAGATATTCAAATCTGTGGGGACCAAACCCATGGATACCGGGGGCCGGCTGTGTATTAATTGTGATGCAAAAAGGAGCTTAGCCAATATACCTCCTTGAGCCACACAGTATATGTCAAAGAGCTGCGTGTGGCTAGTGAGATGTGGTTTGGCCACCCATTTTTGCATTTTTTCCATGAGCTTCTTCTGACCGTACACATGAGGAACACTAATCGTATCTCCCCAGAGGGAATTCCCAGCTGTCCCACAATGGAGTACAGCTTTAATACAAAAAAATAAGCATGCATTTTTATGGAGACCAAACAATAATGGAACTTAAAAAGAACAGATCCATGGAAAGATGATTCTTCAATTAGCTCTCTTTAAGGACAGAATTCACTTCAAATTATAGCCTTCTATAGAAAAATCATTACGCTTGTTGCATTTGCAGACAACTTTTTGAAAGCCGATTCCTATCCTTCTTTTCCCTAATGAGCCCATTAACCATCACAAGCCATAGGAGGTTAGCTTGGAAATGAGACTGGATGGGCTGAGTGAAGCCACAAGAATAGCCATTTTCCACTTGACTATTTTGATTGACAGAGATTTTATTTTTAACGTCTACTTTTTTCCCCTGCAAAGCCTAACATTAGTTGCAAAAAAGAAATATGTTATGGGTTTTCAAAGCAGGTAGAAACACACATGCTTTTGATTAAACAGTGGCAGAGAGTGATGATTCTAATCCTGGCCCTGAAAAAAAAAATGTCCTATATAGAGATGAAAACACATCTTGTCACTTCGGGAGTATATTTAGAGGAGATAAAAATAGTGTCAACTTACCATTAAAGTTTACCGCCCGAATGTAACTGAGCAGCTCTTTTCCATCCACTGTGCTCATCCGGGGGCACAGACCAATGTATCCAGGACAGAGGTCTTTATGCATGTTGTGCAAAGCATAGGCCATGGAATAAACAGCATCAATGACAAACTGGACCTTTCCTTCTTGCTCGTAACTAGAATCCCTCGCAATCCGTTCTAAGCCTGCGGGAAAACAGGAGACAAAGGCTTATGCTTTTTTTCTATGCAGGGCACAGTGAGCAGGGAGTTCACAGTCAGGTGATCCACCCCACCACCACCACCACCCCCAGCCCCCCCCACCACCCACCCCCCACCACCACCACCCAATGCTTCAATTCAGTCACAAAATTTTGCTATGAAAATCATTCTGCACCTGTAAACACACAGAGGGCCCGATCTTATTTATTTATTCGTTTACAAATTTATATCCCACTTTATCTCCCAAGTGAGCATTCAAAGCAGCTTACAAAATGTCAGTAACAACATAAAATACAATATAGAAAATAAAAATATTAACAGTTCCTTAAAAAGCTATATAATTTTAAAATCTAATCCAGTGGTTCTCACACATTTAGCACCGGGAGCCACTTTTTAGAATGAGAATCTACCAGGACCCACCGGAAGTGATGTCATGACCGGAAATGACATCATCAAGCAGGAACATTTTTAACAATCCTAGGCTGCAATCTTACCCACACTTACCCAGGAGTAAGTCCCATGGACTATCATTGTTAAAAGAATATACATAGTAGCTTGCTAAAAGAACAGGTCTGAAACATGTCCCCAAATGCAGTCACATCCCACGGTAGCATCAAGTCTAATAGATTAAAGACAAAATATTGAAATGAATGGGGACCCACCTGAAATTGGCTCATGACCCACCAAGTGGGTCCCGACCCACAGTCTGAGAAACACTAATCTAATCAAAAGCCAAGAGCAGAGCGAAAGAACCAATTGCTGTTAGCAAAAAGCTTATAGCCTTCAACCTAGAAGGGAGACTAAAAGTGAATGTTCACTTTGTGGTTCATGTTTGCTTTAAGTTTCCCTTCTAGGATTCAGGCTGCTTGCCTACTCATCTGTCTATAAGCTGTTTGCATTGCTTGTCTCACTACTAGGTGGCAGGAGTCTGGGGTACCCATGTGTACCACTGGACACCACCTCAAGTGCCACCAGTGCTATGAGTACCACTGGTTGAGAAATGCTGAGGCAAAACTTCACATACCCCAACAACATTGCACATTATAAAGGCTTAGATCTTACTTACTTGTTGGCAACCTTCAGTCTCGAAAGACTATGGTATCGCGCTCTGAATGGTGGTTCTGGAACAGTGTCTAGTGTGGCTGAAAGGGCCGATTTGGGAGTGACATTCCCTTCCACACTGGGAGCAAGTGCAGTCTGTCCCTGGTCTGTCTCCCTGGCTATGGGCCTTCCTTCTTTGCCTCTTAGCCTCAGACTGTTGGCCAAGTGTCTCTTCAAACTGGGAAAGGCCATGCTGCACAGCCTGCCTCCAAGCGGGCCGCTCAGAGGCCAGGGTTTCCCACCTGTTGAGGTCCACTCCTAAGGCCTTCAGATCCCTCTTGCAGATGTCCTTGTATCGCAGCTGTGGACTACCTGTAGGGTGCTTTCCTTGCACGAGTTCTCCATAGAGGAGATCCTTTGGGATCCGGCCATCATCCATTCTCACAACATGACCGAGCCAACGCAGGCGTCGCTTAGATTAGGGACTCTCAAACTTGTGTGTAGAGTTTGAGCCACTCTAAATGTTTGAGGGGGCAGGGGGATGGTGCTGATGGGATCAGGAGGATTGTGTCACCAGCAAGGACATGGCAGAACCACAACCACCTACTTTTACATTTCATTACTGTGCATTGAGCCACACTTCTAAGTTCTGCCTTAATTCTCAGAGGAGTAAATACAGGGACGGAAATCATTTCATGACAAAGAGCCAACACCGACTGTTGTTTTGAGAGCCTCTGTTTTCAGCTCAGTGACTCTCACCAAACAGCTGGCCAACGTTATTTATAGGATCCCATTTTTTTACAGCATTCTGTCACTCTGTTTAAAATGAAATTGAGAGAATACCTTTATTTTATCTACATCTATTGACTGGTAACACAACACACTGGAAGGAAGGTGTGTTTGGTGCCAAGCAGTGTCACCATCTGTCACTGGTTTCAGAAAGCTTCCCCAGTTTAAAAACGAAAATATACATATTATAGACCCGAAATGAAAGTCTGCAGCTTCAGTTTATAAAGGGAACGCACAGTCGCTCACATTTCAAGATTGGCAACTTTCGATACGTGATGATTTCCTTTATTGATGGTCATATAATAATCAAAGAATGTCTAACATGAATGAGCAGCCCAATTGTAACCTGCACTGGAACGGGAAGACCAACAGGCCTGCACTGTATCCAGGGAGGGTGAGTTGCAGGCTAGGGGTTAACTTGGGGTAAGGGGATATTTTTCAAGCCCCGCCACTCCTCTGGGGCTACCTGGATTTGTGCTAGTGATTTTCCTGGTGCAAATCAGAGCAGCCCATGTCAGGTTGCCGGGTCCTGGGGTGAGGGTTAGGATTCAGCCTGAGCCACAGTGGCCAATCCCGCCCCCTCCCAAGTCTGATCTGCCTCCCGCTCCACCCTCCCCAGCACAACCCCCTCCCTACCTCTGTTGCACTCTCCCACCATCCTCTCCATATCTCCTGCACCAGCGTGCCCAGGCTGGCATGAATGTACCCTGTCTGGGATTGGGTCCAGCTTCCAGGAGCTAGCGTAGACCTCTGTGCTGGCCTAGCTGACTCCAGAGTCAGCGCAAATGTGCTTTATGGCATGTTTGTAACACTTGGTTGCCGGCACAACAGGCCCCACCAGCACAAAGTAAGATTTGGATTGTGCTCTAAAAAAGGGGTCTCCAAACCCCGGCCCGGGGGCCAGATACGGCCCGCAGCCAGCTTCTATCCAGCCCCCGTGGCCAGCCTCTGATCCCCTGAGAACCTCTGGCTCAGTTGACCAAACACAACTGGAGTTGTGCTTCTGGGGTGGAGAAGTGGGGGGCCATTTAAGTGTGTGCTTTATTTCTTGGGCTGTGTTGGTGCTTGGAGAAATGCTGGGCATTTGAGCCCATTCATTTATTAATTCATCTAAGTTCCATCTCTAATGTATTGATTTAAATTTTATTATTTAATTTTTTTTCCGGCCCACAATACTGTACCTGCTATTTGATACGGCCCCTCAGTCAAAAAGTTTAGAGACCCTTGGGTTTAAAACACAGGCGTTAAAAACAAAGGTAACACAAATGTCTGAGGTGAACAGACCAAATACAATCAGGTATTTATTTGTTTATTTAAAATATGTCTATCCTTCCATTCAGCTCCCCTAGGGGATTAACACTGTATAATTCTAAACTGCTTATATTCTGCCTTAGCTGCTTTACCGATGCGCTTCTTTAGCTCGGTATCGAGATAAAGAGTGTCGGAGATCGTTGAGCCAAGGTACACAAAGTCATGGACAACCTCCAGTTCATGCACAGAAAGAACTGCGCATCACACACAAAGATCTCTCACACGCAGAGATCTCACACACAGAGATCATCACACACACAGATCTCTCACAAAGAGAGTCTGGTCCAACAAGAAGCTGATGGAACATACCAAGATCCAGGTCTACAGAGCTTGCGTCCTGAGTACACCTCTGTACTGCAGCGAGTCATGGACTCTTCGCTCACAACAGGAGAGGAAACTGAATGCTTTCCACATGTGCTGCCTCCGACGCATCCTCGGCATCACCTGGCAGGACAAAGTTCCAAACAACACAGTCCTGGAACGAGCTGGAATCCCTAGCATGTATGCACTGCTGAAACAGAGACGCCTGCGTTGGCTCGGTCATGTTGTGAGAATGGATGATGGCCGGATCCCAAAGGATCTCCTCTATGGAGAACTCGTGCAAGGAAAGCGCCCTACAGGTAGACCACAGCTGCGATACAAGGACATCTGCAAGAGGGATCTGAAGGCCTTAGGAGTGGACCTCAACTGGTGGGAAACCCTGGCCTCTGAGCGGCCTGCTTGGAGGCAGGCTGTGCAGCATGGCCTTTCCCAGTTTGAAGAGACACTTGGCCAACAGTCTGAGGCTAAGAGGCAAAGAAGGGAGGCCCATAGCCAGGGAGACAGACCAGGGACAGGCTGCACTTGCTCCCAGTGTGGAAGGGACTGTCACTCCCGAATCGGCCTTTTCAGCCATACTAGACACTGTTCCAGAACCACCATTCAGAGCGCGATACCAGAGTCTTTCAAGACTGAAGGTTGCCAACAAATATTCTGCCTTTCTCTGCAAAATACTATAAGCGGTTCACATATTATATCTGCCTTGAATTTATTTTTCTGTTGTGGCTGATCATTTTATCTGCTGATCATTTTATCTGCTGATCATTTATCTGCTGAAAGGCTGATCATTTTATCTGCTCTCCATAATTTGTGCAACCCCTCATTTTATGGAAGGGAGCATTCCATTTTTCAGACACTAAGGAAACAACATCCCCAAGGCTGCAATCTTGTGCACCCTTACCTGGGAGTAATCTCATTGAACTCAGTAGAGCTGACTTGAGTACCTAGACATGCATAGGATTGTGCTACAAAAAAATGACACTCCTTTTAAAAGTGCGGTGCACAGCTGTAGCACGTTCCTTCCTATGGGTAGTCACAGCCCATTTACTTTTCAGCCACAGGCTTGTCAGTAATAAGGAAAAACTAACACCAGATGATCGCCAGGTAAATGCATGCTAATGGCGCAATTATAAAGATGTGCTATTATTTTGTCTGATTACCAGGATGAGCAACAGAGAGCATCTTGGGGACCACTCATCTTCAAAGATCTATTAGAAAGGCCTTCCATTTCTCGGTTTTGCCCTTATACATCGGCCCACCACTTTGAGCATGATTGCCCTCATCAATCTTAGTGAATTGCATTCAGATGCTTTTCCTGGGAAATTAGAAGTTTATGAGAAACTTTAATTAAAAAAATCAAACCCAGAAATATTGAAACAGGTGCCTTTTCTGTCAGTCGTGCCTATATCCTTGTTTTGTTGGCTTTAAAATAAAATAAATTGGCTTTTCTGAAAATATCCAAAATGCTCAACCACCCAGAAGGAAAACATGTTTGTTCTTTATCATTACTAAAAATATATGAGGCGTAAATGTTTCCACTCTGACGCATCCATATTGAAGGTTTTCCTCATTAGTCATAAATATACATCTTGTAAAACTCAAAAGTTTCAAATCATCAGGAATTTAAAAATCATTGCCAAACTGCACCCCAGTGTAATTAGTCAAAACTTTGAACAAGGTGGAACGAGGAACCGGAAAAAATGTAATGAGGAAGAGAGAGAGAGAGTGTTACGATGCGGGTATAGTTTCCGCAGCAAGCAGCTGTCCGGCTGCACTCTCCACCTATCTCTCAAGGCCAGAGCGTAGGCACTCCCGGGAACAAAGATGACACACGGCAGAAGTCCTCCACCAAACGTCTCTTTACTATGTATAATATATACAGCAACAGTCCAGATAGCGCACAATTCACGGATCACACTGACGTAGCCTTCGGCACAAACTCCACTCTGCATCTCCCACGACCCAGCTTGCCCTGGCTGAAGTATATACTTGCCACAGCCAATCAGAGTGAACTAGAAAGTGCTTAGTCACTCTGATGGCACATGGGGTGACATACCTGGTGACAGTCACCTGGTATGGATCACCAGATGTTGCATCATCTCTTCCCATGATGCTGTGCGCAGTCAGGCCAAGGCTTCAGGGCCTGATACTATTCAGCCTGCAAATTACCTGCAGGCCTGGGGATGATCCCTTAACAGAGAGAGATCTTAACTCAGCTACAGAGTATGTGCCCAGTATTCAGAAGACCCAGGTTCAATCACAGGTACAGCTGGGAGATGGAACATGTCAGGGCAGAAAATGCTGATCTAAGAAGACCAATAATGTAAGGACTCAAAGTAAGGCGGCTTCCTATTTATCTTCAACGTTGTATTTAAATTTGAACCTGTAACAAAGTGGTTCCCAACCTGTGGTCCCTGAAACACAGGAGGTCTGTGAGATCCTGAGAAGTGGTCTGAGAGGTTTCAAGGGAAAAAAAGATCACCTTTGATGATTCCCAAAAGCTCCCCCACAGACCACCATACAGAGTCGAGACAGACCGCATGCAGTGGGGGCCAGCACTGGAGTTTCAGCTGTGGTTGTGAGCTGTCCATTCTCTGCCCTCTGTCCTCTCTGCTGCAAAGATATGCTCCCCTCTTCCTCGACATGATTCAAATCTCCAACTGCTCAGATGAATGGTGCCTTTCCTTCAGAAGCAATAAAAAGCAACTGAATTGGGGAACGGGTGGCAGAAAACAAGAGAAATGTTGCTGCCGGTTTGAGCTGTTAAATCTGTGCGCTTCTGGATTTGTCTTGGGGACTCCAGTTGTCTCCTCACATCCTGGCAAGGAAGCAACTGGTGGCCCCGCACAGCCAACACATGCATGCATGTCCTCCAGGTCATCAAGGCATAGGTTTGGCTGCTCCTCACAGGAGGAGAGCCTCCCTACTTGGGGGTCATGCTGGCCCTTTAACCCCTAGGCTGGAGCAAGTGGAACTGACGGTGGGGATGGGAGAGAGGCAGCTCCGGAAGGCCCAGGGCTTCATACGGCTGGTGATGAGATATCTCTGGACGGGCTACCTGAGGGATGCTCCAGGGAAGGAGACAGGTGGTGGTGGAGGAAGAAGCGTAAAGCAACCCCTTCCCACTGCTGAACTCTGATGCCTGGTTGGGGAGAATCCTGGTTGTTGGGCCAGCAACACCCCCATTTCGTTTCTACCCCTTTCCCTGGGGCCAAGAAGAACTTGGAACTTCTGAAACTGCTCCAGTTAGGAGTCAAAGGAGCACAGGTGGGCCCAATTTACTGCACATGCACCCAGCCACAACAAGCCCAGGAAACACCAAAAGTACTGTGGAAGAGGAACACATTGCCACAGTCACCTGTCTGCACGCCACTCACCCATGACTACCCCCTGTGGCCACTCCAGCCACCTGCTTCATCTGCTACTGCATGCATCATCAAGCTTTGGAAACCTTTGTGCAACCTAAACTTGCAACAAGTGTATAGATCAGAACTTTTTCTCTCTCAATCTTATGATATCCAATTAGGGGAAAATATGTTGTCCGGTCTTCCAGGCTTTCCCCTTTCCTTATTAGTACCAAATGCTCATTATTCAGAGGTTTGCATTTTTGTCAGTGCCCATGACAGTTAGATAGATAACCCCTTATACACAACATAATCTTTCATTTTTACCCCTTGCCAAAACTCTGCTCGTAAATCACATTGCCACATAAATTAGAAACAAGTTTATTATTTTATTAGCTCTATATGTCTTTCCCTAATTAAGTAGTAAGGGAACCAAGTCACAGGCTTTCCTGTCTCTATCCCTTTTCCCCTCCCCACCTCTTTCTCCAACGCTTCCGGGCATCAGCAGTTGTGTGAAGTCACAAAGCGACATCAGAGCCCAGCTTTGCTCTTCATCCGAATTTTCAAGAACAGAACAAGGTTGCAAAGAATGTTCCCTAATTGTCTCCTGCATCTAAAACAGTAATTTACCCAGCTGACAGTGACTCATCAACTTAATTGGCTGTAAAATTTAATTATAGCCGTGCCTCCCAAAGTAAATGTTAATGTATAGCTGTAAAATGGGGCAGATTGTAAATGCTATAAATACAAGTTAACCACCCACAAAATAATGTCACACCTTCAGCATGCGTTATTATCGGTTTCTTTATTTTATTATTATTTCTTCCTTTGGTCACTGGGTAATCAAACCGTAACGCTTTATTACGCAGCTTGAAATTAAGGTCATTTGGGCTTAGGATGAAATTCCAAAATTTACACCGCCATGGCAACATGGGAGGAAATTATACATTTTGTGAATGGAAAATTCCTGTCTGTGCAATTCTTACAAGCACAGCACACGTGACTCTCCGTCTTGCTAATGGAAAAACCAGACAGCTCGAGAGATGGTGAAAAGGGGATAAGAAAGAATTTCATAAACCGGTTCTAGCCAGGAAAACTCACCAATGGTGTGCCCCACAGCCTCTATTATACAGAAGCCAGCACTAAGGGCATTTTACAAACTTAATGAAGGCTGACATATGGTAGTGTCAATTGAGGGGGTGCAGGCCACACCGGGTGACATGCACAGGGGGTGACGTGACATGATTACTGTCCCAAATCTTTAAAATCTTGGTATTTTGTAATAACAACATCATGTTACATATCATTTGATGCGTAATTTCATACAGAATGCAATAAAACAAACCACGTTTAAATATCTCTATTCTAGCAAAAGTTATAGCCCCCCCAAAAAAACAGCAGGCTTGGAGCAATGAACAAACTCCCACTGCTGGGGGCATTGCCCTGCCCACTGCATGGGGGGGGAGATCCATTATGGGGGTGACACGCTGGTCTCCCACACTGGGTGAATGCAAACTCTAGTGGTGGCACTGCTGACTTATACACGTGGAGTTGAAACACCCAGCCACAAGTCCGCCTACTCCATATAGAAAGCTACATGTTATAGAGAGCTAAAATATTATCAAATAGAAGTGCCTGCATGCTATGAACATGCTGTCTTTCACAGTAACATAACTGGGGGGGGGGTTTACAGTGCTAAGTTTTGTAGGTGCCTGAACAGACACCTGTAGGGGTGGAAGCAATCCCTCCCAACCCTTTTGGAGCCATTCTGAGTGGCTAGAGCAAGGAGATAATACAGAAAAGGTAGAAATTTGTACCAATCTTCTCATGAATGAGCAGAACTTGCAGTGAAGTTCAATGCTGGGGAGGCACTGGGCGTGAAGCTCAGTGACCTGGAAGTATGATGTCATCACCAAACATCTGGGTTACCAAGCCTCTGCATGCACCATCGCTGAGAAGGCCGAGCTTCTGTTGCCTCAGCTAAGTCTCTATGCAGGGAGAGACTAGCTGAATCAGACAAGTTCAGTCTCCCCAGAGATTGCATATCCACTCGGAAACTGAGCAGATCACAGGGAATCTTCGCAATCACAGGGAATCATCACGCACGTGTTCTACCCAGTTTCTGAGTGGTTACACGATCGCTGGGGAGGCCCAGCTCTTGTCTGCCTCAAGACTAGTCTAGCAGCAGCTCTGTCTGCCCTGTGATCATATACCTCTGAAGGTGGGTGGAGCTTGTGCAATTATAGAGGAAGCTGAGGCTTGAAGTAGGATAGGTGAGGCTCTGCCTCCCCTGAACACACGTCCTTGCTGTGTACCTTTCCAGCTTAGGCTTTAAATACAACAAGCAGCAGCGGTATCTAGAGAAGCCTTGTCAGTCTTCAGAACTGGCTATAAAGGCAAAAGACAAAGGTGTGGCAACAAGGAAAGAAATTGGCCCTCACAGGCACTGTCGTTTTATCTAGTTTCATTCCAGGCAGCAAACTAAACCATGACCAGCTGAAGCTGCATTTATAATTCAATCCATGCCTTCTGCAGCTTCCTTAAACATTTAGATAATCACTTAAACATCACAAAAGCCTCGTCTTGCATTTTTCCATTTCCAAGCGACAAAAGACGTTTAATCAGAATGGAGATCTGAAGCTCTGACTTAAGGGCTTTAAGTCTTTCTGATTTTGTATCACAGGCATTTACAGTGCTAGCAACTCACCACTTTTATTCATTATTATTTTTTAATTCTAGGGCTTAAGAGAAATTGAATTGATATGGGTGGTTTGAATCTATTTTTATCATGGTGCTCCTTAACCCTCTAGTTATCATGGCCACGTTGTTGTTTTTTTCTTTCCTTTCCAGAACATGAAAAGTCTGCGGTGAAAATGAGTGAGCTTTCATCACTGTAAAAGATGTGGAATAATTTAAACTTTTGCTAGGTTTGACCTGTTGCTCTGAGACAGGCGTCCCACTTTCTTTCTGGAGCTCCGTTCTGTGAAAATGGAACCACGTCGTAACAGACATTCCAGTGAGGTGAGCATTTGCTGAAAGGGAGAGGCCGCCGGCCTGCTATGTTAAACATTGTCTATTGAATTCTGTTTCCATGCAGTAACTTAACGGGCAGCCCAGTCCTGACCTGCTGGCACAGCTGGGCTGAGTGGCCTATGCATTATCCAGTGCTGATTAGGAACTAGCTAGAGATCTTCTCAGGGTGATATGTTCCCCCTTATCCAAAGTGTAGTATTTATGTGCACAAGCACTAGTTTTTGAGATGCCTTGGCATATGTGGCAACAGCAGAACACATTCTGCGCCTGCGCGGCAAGAGCAAACTCTTGGCCTTGGTGATGACTCTGAACCCAGTGCTGTGAACAACAGAATCATATCTCAGGAATGTGTATTGTGGTCAAGCTAGAACTAGCTAGTAGGCAGCCAGTATAATCTTAGCAACCTTCAGTAATTTTCCCTGTTGCATAGCTTTGCATCATGTGTTTTGAGAATGAATAAAAGTCTGAGGAAGCTAGCGGGGAAGACGGACTTCTCTCTCGATCTCATACCGTCCTACTTCCGGCTCAGCTCTTCCTGCATCAACCCTCTGAATAAATGTCTGCCGTGTCTCATTCATTGTTCTGCTCCTCACTGCCCCTGTTTATAGTCTAAACTTTCTCAGTGCACTCTGCACTCCCACCAAACAACAAGGCCCCAGAAGCCTTGGTTGTTTCCCATAGCAGCATTGCGCTGCTACACAACGTTTCCCAAACAGGGGAATTATGACACCCCAGAGAGGGAAGCCCTGTCCCTGCTCCCTTAAGGGGCAGGGGTGGGGGCAAAGACAGCAACACAATCACTGCGATCGTGTTGCTGTTGGGGTTTAAAGGGGCTTTCTTGTGTTATCGGAGGCTGAGCTGGCTTCCTGGGGAGCCTTTGTACCCCTCTGCAGGGCTCCCCACACCTCCAAATGTCTGAAAATAATAAAAAGTGCACTTTGCGTTTCACGACGAAAACAGGAAGTGCCCTTTGAAAAATTATTTTTAGAAGTTTGGAGCTGTGAGGAACCCTGCAGAGGGGTCCAACAGACTCCTGAGACCCCCCCCCCCGGAGGCCAGCACAGCCTCAGGTAAGAGAAAAAAAATTCTTTAACCCCTGGCAGCAAAATGACTGCAGCGATCACGTTGCCGCTTTGACCCCTCTTCTGCAGGAACTTACGGCAGTTCCCAAACTCCTCCCAGAGAGAATGGATTCTCTCCCAGAGCGTTTGGGAACCACTGCCCTTATCCCTTGTATTGCTCCAGCCAGCCTAACAGGGCTACTTGGATCTGTACCAGCTAAATCGCTGGTGTGAATCCAAACAGCTCCGTGTAACCGTGTAAAGCTGCCAGGCACAGGAAGGGGGGTTAGAGTACAGCGAAGGCCCCCTCCACTCATCCCTCCCCCTCCCAGGCCTATCCCACTCCTGTTCCATTACTCACCTTCCTGCAAGTGCTGCTTGCAGTAGAGTAACATGCTTTACGGCACATTTGTGACACTACGGGTTGGTGCAGAGGCCACTGTGTTGGCAAAGCAGAAGGTTAGGATTGCTCGGCAACTTATTTCAAAGGTTATAGTTAATGTTAACACCAGCAAAAAGGGTAGAATTTAAGGGACGATCCCTAGTGCAGAAGAAAAAGCCAAAAATGTATCGGGGATCGTCACTTAAATTGTCACTTAAATCGTCGGGGATCGTCTGCTCTGAGCGTGGGAGGATGGAGGCCAGAATGTGAAACCAGATCAAGAAAGTAACACCTGAATGTTGTGGTTCTTGTAAGATAGAAATTGTAAAAATCCCTTCGGGGATTTAATAAGCCTGCCTATGTAAACTGCCTTGAATAAAGTCTTGAATAAAGACCAAGAAAGGCGGTATATAATTATTATATACCTGTATTATTATTATTATTATTATTATTATTATTATTATTATTATTATTATTATTATTATTATTATTATTAAATTGTACTTTCTTCCTGGTATTAAAGTTATAAATTTCACTGGACCAATATTCTGACCAATATTCTTCTAAGTTCGCCTATTTCCGGATTATAATTAATTATTTCCCGCCCACCCCCATCCCCCTTGAGCACCAGATTGAATTGAAAGGCTTCTGGAATGTTGCTTAAGAGACATAATGTGATTATGCTAATGGAAAAAAGGTATGAGGCTGTTTCGGTTTTACTGTACCAGTTGTTTGATTAATGCATCCAATCACCATAAAGATCAGTGCATAAAATAACTATCACTCGTCTGATGGCACGCTCTCAAACTGCTGTATTTCAGATAATGAGCTTCGCAGAATAAATTAGAACCCAACTGCAGAAATAATGGCTCCTTCCTGCAATGACTGGCACACAGGTGCGAAGCTCCACCAGTAAACAAATTGTATCTAAAGCGGCTTTTTGCCAATTGCCGATACAAATTCAGAACTTAAAAAACTGAAGCCACAAAGGCTAATATTTGGGCGCTGTAGCTGTCATTATAATGTTAACTTAGAAAAAGAAATCAGCACCACTTTGAGATATACTCAAACCCGTTTTGCTTATCAACACACGAGAATGCGCTGCGTTTGAGTAACAACTACGTACAGTGGCAACACTAGGGTTTCATCACATGGTGCGGGAGGCCAGCTTGTCACCTCCACGATGGACCTCCTCCCATGCAAGGGGGCTGGACAACCCCCTGGATAGTGGACATGGTGACGTACCATTGCTCACCCCACTGGTTTTTTGGCTATAACTTTTGTTAGAATAGAGATAAGAACATAAGAGCAGCCCCACTGGATCAGGCCATAGGCCCATCTAGCCCAGCTTCCTGTAACTCACAGCAGCCCACCAAATGCCCCAGGGAGCACACCAGATAACAAGAGACCTGCATCCTGGTGCCCTCCCTTGCATCTAATGTAGCCCATTTCTATGGCTATGATATTTCAATGTGGTTTGTTTCATTGCATTCTGCATGAACCTCCGTAACGAATGAGATACAATATGACGGTATTATTCTAAAATACCAAGATTTTAAAAATTTATAAGTAAAAATAACCAGAAAAAAACTCTCAAAACACTTATCTCCCTACACTTGCATGCAAACTGCAGGAGCTGAGCTTTTTGCACGATCATTAGCAGCTGCAGTATCTGATTTTTCAGTAGCCTCAGGGCTTAAGACAATTAGTTATCTGATCTTTCCATCACCCTTTGGCAAAGTACCAAAAATCAGGTTGCAACCCACCAGTGGATCACAACCCAGTTTGGGAACCCCTTCTGAGAGGATTTGAAAAATGCAAAAATGGGAGCAGGAGGTATGTGAATTGGGACTGTGCTCCACAGAGCGACACTGGGTTATAACACCTGAGCAAACATGTGGAGCATTTCGGCTAACGGATTGCATCCAAAGCATGACTTATGAGACTACAAGAAACCTCCCCTGATGCCAGTTTCTATCAATGCCCAGTGGAGTTGTCAGTCTCACAGTGAAACTCTCACTAGGAGCTACTGTTGCAAGTTAACTTTTTTTTTTTAATTTTGTTAAAAAAAAATAAAACAAATCACAGTGTATGGGTTTCTGCCAGGGGCATAGCTAATGAAAGTGTAGCCCGGTGCAGAGTGACAAATGATGCCCTGGAAATGCCGTCACACCCACACTATTAAAAAAAAATGAAAAATGGGGCAGAAGCGTAGGTAAGTCATCTGCTAACCAGAGAAGATTTTGTAGCCCCCCCCTTACAAATCAAATTAACAGCACAATCCTAACTTATGCCGGAACAGGCAGGTTGGCAGACCTGTACTGTATTCAGTGCAAGCTTCGGGCTGTCTGAGGCTTGGCCTGAGGCAAGAGGAAACTTTTTCCTTTACCGTGGGGAGAGCTGCAGCAGCTCCAATGGGGCTACTCGGATCTGTGCCACCTAAATAGGTGGCACACATTCAAGCAGCCCAGGACTGCCCTGAGTCTCCTGGGAACAGGGGTAGGATTCGGCATAAATGCCGGATCCTTGCCCCACCTCTTGCTCCCTGCCCAGCTACTCCCAGGAACACCCACCACCAGGCTTTTCCTGCCCCGAAACCCCTCCCTTCCACCTCAGCTGTGCCCTCCCCACACACCCCCAGACCTCTGCAGTGGCTGAGTTCAACCAATGCAGACTCACCTGTCTCCAGGTCTCACGTCAGTGCGGGTAGGCTGGTGCACATCCGTGCACTGGCCTATCTCCCTGAAGAGTGGCATAAAAGTGCTTTATGGGTGCTTTGGATTGTGCCCTTAAAGGGTCAAATCAAAAGGGTGCTTTGGATTGTGCCCTTAATCAATTAAGTAAATAAATAAAAAGTTTTCTGTTTAATTGGCCATAACTTTTGATAAAATACAGATACTCCAACAAGGTTTCTTTCATCACATTCAACATTAAATTACCTTTCCAAAGATATATGACACAATGGTATTATTCATACATACCAAGGTTGACACAATTTTGGCCACTAGTGTCAAGCTCAGCTTGTTGCCTCCCTATAGCTTGTTGCCCGGTGCAGTTGACGCCCCCTGCACTCCATTAGCTATGCCACTGCTGAGAACAGCCTTCCATTCATCCCATTTGCTACATTCATCAAACAGGGTAGTGGTTTTGGAATGAATGAACCTGGATGCAAACAGGGCCTTTTGTATCTCGTTTCATATATTCTAAAAACAAATGTATGTGTCCTTAGAAGGCTGGTGTTGTCAAAACTAGGCAACCAAGAAAAGAACAATATCATGTAATTACTATTCAAGGTGGAAAACAAGAGCAGCATTTCCCCCCCAGCAGCAATCAGTTTATAATTATGACCCTGCAAACAAGGAAACTTATACAGACACAGCCAGTGTCTCTGTTATCAATTGATGGCTTCTTGAGACTTTTTATCTTCTGTGCCTTGACGTGCAATTGGAAACCTGCACTTTCTAAGCTAGCATTCCCTTCATCAGCAGCAGCATCCAGATGTACTAAAGTTAATGTTCTAGAGAAGCTAATTTATTTAAAGGGAAAAAAACCCCAACATGAATCTCAAGAGAGCATGTCATATCTTAGAAGCTTTTTTAAAAAAAGGAGGAGGAGGAGAAAATGAGTTCCTGTTTTCTCATGGATAAATAGACTCTCAGGAGTGAGGCAGGATAGAAATCTTTAGAAGCACAAATAAAATCATCTGCATTAAAATAACTAAAAACATTGACCACAAAACTATGGGCATGGATGACCCCCACGCTGTATAATACTTGCACAAAGGGTTTAAACAGACCTCAATGGAACACATTTCATCTGTTCCCAACCCACCTGATTCATACACTGCCTGATTCATAAACTCATTCACACATTATAGTAGGGGTGGCCAAACCATGGTTTGTGAGCCACGTGTGGCTCTTTGGCATCTAATATGCGGCTCTCAGAAATATGCTGGCTGAGCTCTTTTTTTGCGTCACAATTAATGTAACAAGTAAATAAAGAAACGTTCGAGCTTTAGAACTACCGGGTACACTGAGAGTTCCCTAGATTCACCCATTTTTGCCCAGCCCACCGGTGTAGACACTTGGTCCCTGTTGCATATATGCAACGTTGGGCAGAAATGGCCTAAAACGGGCAGGAGGTCTGGTCTAGAGGGTAGAGCCTCCATTGCCTGAAGATTAACATCCACAAGGTCGCCAGTTCGAGGCCACCGGCCGTGCGACCTTGAAGCAGCTGGCAAGCTGCAGCTGAGCTGTTCCATCTGCTCGGAGCGTGGGAGGATGGAGGCCAGAATGTTAAACCAGATCGGAGTGTAACACCTTGAATGTAGTGGTTCTTGAAAGAAAGAACCTTCTTTCAATTTGTAAAAATCCCTGCGTGGATTTAATAAGCCTGCCTATGTAAACCGCCTTGAATAAAGTCTTGAATAAAGACCAAGAAAGGCGGTATATAAATACTGTATATTATATTATATTATTAATGTTCATTGCTTCTTAAATATTGCAGCTCTCAAACAGAAGTTTATCATTCGTTATGTTAAGCAAGTCTGGTCACCCTTGTTGGTATAATGTATATTACTTGCATTGGGAGAGAACAAGTCCAGGATCCTGGAGAGGAAAAGAATGGGTAATGTGTTATATATGGGAAGCCTTCCACACAAACCTACCCCATCAACTCAGCAAGTAATGGTTGATCTATTGTCTCTGTATGATGGAGCAGCAGCAAGGAAGGAGAGGAACAGAAAATGGCTATGTTGAGTCTTCTGTCGCTACCCAGATTATCCCCATATTAAACTGTAAGAAACCTGAACTCAAAAACTCACCTTCCCATGCACAGCGAGATCAATTATGTCCTAACACATCAATAACACAATAGAAACTGAAAGCAAAGGACGTTTCCACTTACAGTAGGGGTCTCTAAACTTTTTGGCTGAAGGGCCACATCAAATAGCAGGTACAGTGTTGAAGGCCAGGGGAAAAAATTAAATAATAAAATTTAAATAAATACATTAGAGATGGAACTTAGATGAATTAATAAATGCATGTGCTCAAATGCCCAGGATTTCTCCAAGCACCAACCCAGCCCAAGAAATAAAGCACACACTTAAATGGCCCCCATTTCTCCACCGCAGAAGCACAACTCCAGTTGTGTTTGGTCAACTGGGCCAGAGGTTCTCAGGGGATCGGAGACTGGCCGCGGGCCGGATAGAAGCTGGCCACGGGCCGTATCTGTCCCTGGGCCAGGGTTTGGAGACCCCTGCAGTAGAAGACTGAATGCGTTTTGATTGAACACCCATGATATTACTTATCTGCCCTTTTAAAACAGAATTGGAAGGGGGATTTTTTCTTGTGTAGATTTTTTGATTGGCTGGAAACTTGAAGAGGTGGGCTTCATCCACCTCTAGCCTGTCAAAACATGGTGAATATACTGAGGAAAAGAATTATTGATTCAGCCTTCCTAGATTGTCCAGTGCGTGCCCTTAGAAATTCTGTCCTGAACTTGAATTTGTAAACTGAAATCAATCAAACAAAAAATATTTGATCGAAGAATACTTTGAGATGCATCTGTCCCCTTTGTGGACTGCAGGCTGAAGACATAACTGAGCACGGGCTGATGTACACTGAACAATCTGATTGCGGCCAAAGGGCAAAAGAGCACATTATAAACAGCCAATAAAATGAAACTACAAGCTGCCGTCCTATGGAACATTAACTTGAGCACAGTCTCATTGGTTTTGGTGGGTGGTCTATGCTTATCACTGGATGTTCAGTCTTGGCACAATGAGAAATGAGAGTCTAATTGATGGCCTAAATACTTAAAACTATGTCACGTTCAGCTTGTAAAACAAAGAGATTTTTAGCAACAGAAAGAAAGACTATTTTATAGACTGAGAACTCAAGATGTTTCAAAAGTGCCTAATGATAGACATTTACCCAAACTATAAACCTGGCTGATGCCTGAATGAAGAAGGCACATCTGTAGGTAACCTCCCATTTTTCAACCATGTGCCGTCAAATAAGCGTTCTTGCAGCCTGGTCCTTTTAAAAGATGCCAGAACGTACACAACAGCTGTGCTAACAATGCCAAACGGGTACAACTCCTCAAAGAGAATATAATTTATATTGCATACAATGGAAAAATGGAAACATTATTTTTAATTCCAATTCTGAGCCATATATAGGAGAAAGGAACTGGCAATCAAAAGAACTGATCTGGGAAGAACCCAGTTCTTGCTAGTTGTACGGCTAGTCATTTTCTTGGGTGAAAAGTGAAACAATGAACTTCAGAAGAAGAAGAAAAAAGACATGCACACTTCAAAAGCAAATATTTATTATTCAACATATTCATATACATTCCCTCTGCCCTATTCTGTCCACTCCTTGTCTTCCCCCACCCCAAGAAGACTAACCACCAGGCAGTAGTGGAGGAGCACTGGCCGGTCATCTATGTGGCACTGAGGCCCAGCACTGTCTGGTGCTGATCCAGTGTCCTTGACCCCTCCTCTCCAGGTGCCACAGATGTGCTTTACAGCATGTTTACAACACCCAGCGCCAGCACTGGAACTCAGTGCCAGCACTAAGGCCATACAGGATTGGGCCCTAAAACCTACTAAATGAAGATTAAAAGTATACTACAAAAGTGAACCGAGGAGGAGGAGCCAACAGTGGATGAACAGACATGTCTCCAGGAGCTCCTGGGAGACTGTTTGCTTTCCCCCAAATACTGCAGGTCTGAAGAGGACCTGAAGATCTTTGTTAGGAGAGACAAGATCTTCATCGGTGCAGGTATCTGGGAAACTGAAAGCCTGACCTGGGGGGGGGGCTTTCTTCTCAGAGGGATCTAACCGTTTGTGACAGTACTAGGGGAGATGCAGTGATCTGAGAAGAGAAATTAAATGAGTTCTTTGCATCTGTCTTCACAGCAGAAGACCTCGGGCAGATACCTCTGCCCGAACAGCCCCTCTTGACAGAGGAATTAAGTCAGACAGAGGTTAAAAGAGAAGATGTTTCAGATCTCATTGATAAATTAAAGATCAATAAGTCACCAGGCCCTGATGGCATCCACCCAAGAGTTATTAAGGAATTGAAGAATGAAGTTGCTGACCTCTTGACTAAGATATGCAACTTGTCCCTCAAAACGGCCATGGTGCCAGAAGATTGGAGGATAGCAAATGTCACGCCTATCTTTAAAAAGGGAAAGAGGGGGGACCCGGGAAACTATAGATCGGTCAGCCTAACATCTATACCGGGTAAGATGGTGGAATGCCTCATCAAAGATAGGATCTCAAAACACATAGACGAACAGGCCTTACTGAGGGAGAGTCAGCATGGCTTCTGTAAGGGTAAGTCTTGCCTCACGAACCTTATAGAATTCTTTGAAAAGGTCAACAGGCATGTGGATGCGGGAGAACCCGTGGACATTATATATCTGGACTTTCAGAAGGCGTTCGACACGGTCCCTCACCAAAGGCTACTAAAAAAACTCCACAGTCAGGGAATTAGAGGACACGTCCTCTCATGGATTGAGAACTGGTTGAAGGCCAGGAAACAGAGAGTGGGTGTCAGTGGGCAATTTTCACAATGGAGGGAAGTGAAAAGCAGTGTGCCCCAAGGATCTGTCCTGGGACCGGTGCTTTTTAACCTCTTCATAAATGACCTGGAGACAGGGTTGAGCAGTGAGGTTGCAAAGTTTGCAGACAACACCAAACTTTTCTGAGTGGTGAAGACCAGAAGTGATTGTGAGGAGCTCCAGAAGGATCTTCCCAGACTGGCAGAATGGGCAGCAAAATGGCAGATGCGTTTCAATGTCAGTAAGTGTAAAGTCATTCACATTGGGGCAAAAAATCAAAACTTCACATATAGGCTGATGGGTTCTGAGCTGTCTGTGACAGATCAGGAGAGAGATCTTGGGGTGGTGGAGGACAGGTCGATGAAAGTGTCGACTCAATGTGTAGTGGCAATAAAGAAGGCCAATTCTATGCTTGGGATCATTAGGAAAAGTATTGAGAACAAAACGGCTAATATTATAATGCCATTGCACAAATCGATGGTAAGGCCACACCTGGAGTATTGTGTCCAGTTCTGGTCGCTGCATCTCAAAAAAGACATAGTGGAAATGGAAAAGGTGCAAAAGAGAGCGACTAAGATGATTACGGGGCTGGGGCACCTTCCTTATGAGGAAAGGCTACGGCATTTGGGCCTCTTCAGCCTAGAAAAGAGGCGCCTGAGGGGGGACATGACTGAGACATACAAAATTATGCAGGGGATGGACAGAGTGAATAGAAAGATGCTCTTTACACTCTCACATAACACCAGAATCAGGGGACATCCACTAAAATTGAGTGTTGGGAGAGTTAGAACAGACAAAAGAAAATATTTCTTTACTCAGCATGTGGTTGGTCTTGGAACTCCTGGCCACAGGATGTGGTGATGGCGTCTGGCCTGGATGCCTTTAAAAGGGGATTGGACAAGTTTCTGGAGGAAAAATCCATTACGGGTTATAAGCCATGATGTGTATGTGCAATGTCCTGATTTTAGAAATGGGCTATGTCAGAATGTCAGATGCAAGGGAGGGCACCAGGATGAGGTCTCTTGTTATCTGGTGTGCTCCCTGGGGCATTTGGTGGGCCGCTGTGAGATACAGGAAGCTGGACCAGATGGGCCTATGGCCTGATCCAGTGGGGCTGTTCTTATGTTCTTATCTGCAATCAAGCTGCTGGCTCTGTGCTGAGATGCCATATGGAGGAAGGGAAAAAAAGCGTGAAGTGTATAAGCTGGAAATTTAAGATAAGCAAGTGTTAATATTGTCCCTGGCTCTGATTTACTGATTTGGCTAAAAGCCCTGGATATGTTGGGGGCATTAACAAGAGACTTTTTAAGGAGGTTGAAAGTGCTCTTTTTCTCTGTCGTGGAATAAATTGGTGGTGGATTATAATTACAACTATAACTTGGGTGTGAACTAAATCCAGAATTATTCTTGGACTTAATTGGATATAAATACAATTCTCATTAGATTTGAAAGAGCTTTGTTTTCTCTGCACCAGGGATGGTGAGACTGTTTTCTTGCATTTTGTTTCTCTCTCCGTTAACCGCACTGGACTGTTATCTGCAAGAGGTATGTAAGGAATGCAGATGGCAGAGTAGTAATGACGTGGTAGAAGTAAGGTGAATAATACGTTGTGGACATCTAGTGGACTAGGGAGAAATTGCAAAATGGACTCTGTTCCAGAAATGTGGATAGAGAAAATCTTGATTAATACGGAGAGATTGCTTGTTATGGAGCGACAACAGCTGAGTTGGTCCTCACAGATTCAAGCCAGTCTGGAGACTCTTTCCCAACAGATAGATGTGTGTAAGGAACAATTGGAAGATGTGAAGAAACAAGCAGAAGATAAACAAGGGAGTGAAAAAGTGGACAAGGAGGAAAATCAACAGGACGAAGAAGAGACGCTGATTGAGAACAAGAAAGATAAGATGGACAGAGTAACAGGAGTGCACAAGTCACAAAATTTGTTAGAATGATGAGAAAATATATCCCAGTTAACTGGAAGAATGAACACACCCTATATAAGAAAGTGTGGATCTATCAGATTCTGTTATAGAGATAAATTATTAAAGATATTACACCAGAAAAAATGGAAAGTAAGAAAGAAAAAGAACCCTGAGGGGTAATCTAAGGGTTAAAGAAAATTGGATTTATTCAGCTAATAAAAATGGCCCAAATTTATTTGAAGAAAAAAAAGAATACGTATGAAATTGATAAATATGAATTAGAATGTATTAAAAAGAAATATAGCTGGAAATGTAAACGTGTGGAAGAATTGTTTTATATGTGATTATTATGTCAAAGAAAAAAGTGTAATTAGATTGGAGTTGAAATAGCTGAGGTGATAATTTTGGTAATTAGGTTATTTTGTTTTAATATTAATGAGCAATTGAAGTTAGTTTACGCTTGGTAAAAAGTGAATATTTAGAAAATATAGTATAGGGCATTAGGGACAATTTATTGTATATTATATAAATAAATGGATAAATCAATAAGAGGTAGAAATAGATGAGTAAGTAGATTAGGAGATATAGTATGATTAATTAGTAATGGTATATGGTATTTAGCACTCCTAAATGTATGTTATATGTTTGTATGTTTGTGTGTGTTAATTTTAAAATAAATAAATAAATAATTTTTAAAAAAGTGAATCTTAAAACCTACAAAAGTGAACGATAAAAGCATACTCTGACATCAGAGAGACAAACTACCAGACAAACTACCTCTTCAAGGAGGAAGAGATAATAAATTGAGATAAAACAGCTCAGTTCATAGTACATCCTCCAATCAAGCAATTCAAGTCATGTGATCAAACAACTTCTGAGACGGGTAGACCTTGGTAGACCGGAGAAGGCCTTGCTGGCAGGAAGGAAGTGAGGAAGCCACTGTTGACTGACAAGGACTTGCTGACAACGGGGTGACCAAGCCTCCGTCGACTTCCTTCCTTCCGCTGCCAGCGAGGAGCTTTTTTTTAAGGTGCGGAGTGGCACGACATGATGGCAGGGTGAAGAGGCCCTTCTGGGTCAGACCCTGCACTGGAGGTTGACCTTGTGACCCAAGCACATCTGCACCGGCCATTGGAGCGCTCCATATCAGAAAAGGTGATTTTGATGTTATTTTGCGTTTCTGGGAAAACAGAACTCCCTGGCAAGGTTGAAAGAAAGAAAGAAAGAAAGAAAGAAAGAAAGAAAGAAAGAAAGAAAGAAAGAAAGAAAGAAAGAAAGAAAGAAAGAAAGAAAGAAAGAAAGAAAGAAAGAAAGAAAGAAAGAAAGAAAGAAAGAAAGAAAGAAAGAAAGAAAGAAAGCCATCTCATTTTCTTCTTTTAATGCTGTTTTATTAAATTTTACAGCAAGATTTTTTGTTTCCCCTTTTTATGTGAACCTATATTATTTGCAACGGCAGGGCTTCCCGAAAGGAAAGATCAGTTTAATCACTTGTATACAGACACTGGAAAAATAAAATAGCCAGTAGCACAAGCCAAGTTAATTATCTGCAATTTTTTTTCCATGGGCCACTGTCTTGAAGAAGCAACACATTAACCTTGTAGAGCACACTGTCTCAGACCTTCTGCACAGAATGAGATTACTACTCGTCCCAACTGGTTATTGTCAATTTTTCTGATCCCGTGTGTTGCCAAGGTCATGCCCCTCAGCGACTAGAAGATTAATTTCCTCCAGAGGGACCAAGTTAAGTTTAAGTTGAGTTTACAGACACTATCAGTGAGTTTGGAGACATCTGTACTGGTGTACAACAAACATCCAATTTACAAAGATGCGCTGGAAAAATGAAACATCCACGAGGTGTTTAATAGGACTTGCTCAGAAATATACTAGAGTTGTTTGGGGTTGCAAATGAAACAGGAGGCAGAAGTAATCACAAATATACAATCTTGTTTATTTGCTAGTGCTAGATCTGTTATTCAAATTTAGTATGCACAAACACTGCGTCTCCGAAAGAGATTTTCTGTTGGCAATTCAAAGGCAAAATATGACCAAATAGGAATGATTCAATAAAAAAACAAACAAACACTGCAGCATAAGGGCCATACAGTAATTCAGCTAAGGTTGAGCCATTACGACCTTGGCCAAAACATATTACAGTGGGTTTGTCTTAGCCGCTGCTCCAACATCCATGGGTTTCACTATCCATGCTGCAGATGCTGGGGTCCCGTTTTCAATATGTTTACAGCTCAATCTAAAGCCTCTACAGCACCCAGGGATGCAATGGCACTGAAATCTGCCAGTCCCGCCCCCTCCAACCCCACACCCTATTTTTTTTTTTTAATAGATGGCAACTTTGAGCATGCCATTCAGAAAATGTCTGTGTGCTCCTAGTGGCACCCGTGCCATGGGTTGGCTACCCCTGCGCTAAATCTTTTGCTGTCAGAATGCCTTTTGCGACAGGCACAGACTGCTTTATAGCAGTCAGCGTTTTTGCAAAGGGGGAGCTGGCGTTGGCCAGTTTGGCACGGTTTGGGCTTTAAGTCCCTCGAGGTTCAGTGGGGCTTACTTCCAGAGATGCATCTATAGGCTACTTGATGAGTTACAGCAGAGGTGAAATTGAACCTCCTGGCATGTCATTTTTCAACCACTGTGCCACGACACGCTGGTGTGCCGCAAACAGTCTGCAGGTGTGCCACAGGAGTTTGGGGGAGGGTCATATATTAGGAAGGCCATTGGGGCATGTGAGTCCCTGGCCAGCAGTGTGGTGTGCCTTGTTAATTGTTAAAAAAGCACCTTGTCAGTGTGCCAAGAGATTAAAAAGGTTGAAAATCACTATCCTGACATATAGTTAAATATTTTTACTATTATATTACACAAGTGGAGGACAAAATGATTTCCATAAAATAACTTGAATGGCTATTTTATCCCCTCTCTCTCTCTCTCTCTCTCTCTCTCTCTCTCTCTCTCTCTCTCTCTCGCACATACACACATTCATGAGTTCATCAAAATTTATGGAGGAACAAACCATCCATTAGATGCTGAAAATCCTGCCATAGATTTCTGTGTCAATGTAACGATGAACTGGCCAATATCAAAGAAATAATCACACTCTAGATCAAACAAGACTTCATCCTCGCTACATATTAAAAGAAATATTGAAATGCCAGCCCTCTCACATTTCTTCGGCAGAGACTTGGTAAATGTCATATTAAGTGCATGCTTCAACAACTATTGGTACGCTGTCACGGGCGACATGATATAAAGGCTGATTCTAAATAACCGTTGAAAAATGTACTTGCCAAGTATGCCAACAGGCAAAATGTATCACCATCTTTTTAATTCAATGACACATTTCCTAAGACAGTTGGCATTAGTGCTCATGGTGACATTTTCTCTTACCTTTGTTAAGTGGAGATTGCATATACCCATGCACATCTCAAATTAATGCTCGTTGTAGAAGGAATCCAATTCAGTTAAGCTTTTTATAGCATTTGGGGAGGAATCCATACGTCAAAATAAAACCAGAGTAGCTGTCCATAATACTTGAGTTCCACATTACCAAAGACTGTGGTAGACAGAGGGCGCAATCCTAACCCCTTATGTCAGTGCTTTCCAGCACTGGCATAGCGGTGCCGATGGGATGTGCTGCATCCTGCAGTTGGGTGTCACTCACGAAGGCCTCCTCAAAGTAAGGGAATGTTTGTTCCCTTACTTCAGAGCTGCATTGCCCTTATGTCAGTACTGGAAAGCAGTGACATAAGGGGTTAGGATTACACCCTAAGGATCTTACTAAGCTAGCATAGTTCTTGTATGCACTGGAGAAAGCTTATGTCCATCCCTTCTACTTTTCTCTGTACTGAGTTTTCTCTGTGCTGCCTCTGCCATTCTGAATTGGGTTAGATTAATCTGTGGGAGGTGATGTACAATCCCATTAAACAGTTGTAGATCTTTAATATGTGAAGCTGTGGAGCTTTGGAAGGGCAGAGCACAGTGAGGACATTGGCTGAACTTGAACGGAAACATCTGCTGAATGGAGGGTTTTGCGTCTGACAGAGCAATACTTGTAAAAACCCAATTTGAAAATTGGGATGGGCGGGGAGGAGATGGGAGGGAGACGTTCCTGGGCAGGGGGACGGGGGGCAGTGGGTGGCCCCCGGGGGGGGCAGGCAGGGGGAGTGGGAGGCAGGGCTAGGATCCAGCACTTATGCTGGATCCCAACCCACATTCCCAGGGAGTTGGGAGCAGGGTAAAGGACGTGACGCAAGTCTGAGGAGATCCATTGGGGCAAAGGTACCTTACCCAGAGGTAAGGGGGAAAATTTCCCCTTGCCTCTGCCTGAGCTGCCTTGGGCCCCGATCCTGCACTGGATACAGCACAAGCCTCTTGGCTTGACTGTTCCAGAGCAGGGTAGGATTGTATGTACCCTTGGAGTAATAACTCACATGCACTTTTTAAGTGCACATTTTGATTGCTTTCCATCCTACCATAGAGATTTAAAGTCTATGATAAGTGTGATTTATATCTCTCAGATTCTGTACCTGAGCCCCTGCAAAAACAGATTCCATTTGGGCCCCAGAGCTCCTATTGCCAACCCTGGTTGTAGCAACATGTAGAAATGTAAGTGTGCTTTTCTCAGAGGAAAGGCATGGTGTCTTTTTTAAAAGGAAGCAATGCAGCCATACCAAGCTATTCAGCTTTACTGGCTCATACTTTTCACGTTCTCTGGCTTCATTTTGATACAATTTTCTTCAGTTATGTATACAACGCAAACAATACGATATGCTAAGCACTTTTGAGTGCCTTATAGCAAATAACCTTTGCAATCAGCAGGTTATTTGGCTATTACAGCTTAAGTGCTTTTTGCTTTCTTTTAACGAAATCCTTTGGGAGTTGGTGGAAAATGAATAAGAGAAGAGGGGAGGAAAGGCAGGTGATCATAATTCCTTTAAGAAAAAAAAAAAAAGAGCCTTTAATTATTAACCACTTGATACATAACATTAGTCAAATATAATGCTAAGAAGGGGTTCTCATCTTCCACTGTCAAGCTCGAGCATCTTGCTCAAGGTAAATCTTTCCATTCATTCACTTCTCAACAAGCACAGCATCTCGAGGTTTCAAACAAACTCGACTATCAAGCCAGTCAAGACAAATACTTGAAAGGGAATACAAAGGGAAACCCATGGGGCCATTCTGTTTGCAAAGCTGCAAAAACCAGTTTTTGCAGACCCCCAGTGGATACCAAAATCCGTGGATGCTGGAGTGTGCAGGGCTGCAGCACCACAGTTACTCACACTGAGTTTGTGCCAGGCCTTCTGGAGACCATGCTGGGCCCTCTGCTCACTCCACAGGCCTCCCTTCATCCTCAAAAAGCCTCCAGATGCAACCAGAATTCGCTTCTAGTTACCATGCATTCCCCAATAAATACAGCCGACAACAGGTATGGGATTAAATGGGCCACTTTATTAAATTACAACCAGAGCAACAAGGCAAAATAGGGTAAACAATACCCATCCCAAGTGCGGGGTTCTAAATGGGGGAAATGGCCCTAGCCGTCTACGTCCCCCAGTCTCATAGGGCATCCACCTGACTCCAGGCGTAGCTCAATAGTTATTAAGCCCGCCTTACCCGAAGAGGGTAAGTCAGCCGAACTGCTATGCCTTCAGGTCACCCCTGCAAGGCCCCAAAGTTCAGACCAGGGGCTAGCCAGCCTGCCTCCCCGAGCTGGTCAAGCATCTTGAGAGTGGTTCTGGTTCACCCCTGTCCTTGCTGACTTAGATTGGACACCGAGAAGCTCTTCTGCCTACCCACCCCGCACTTCTACCGCCAGTGACCAGGACATTAAAGTGATATCTTGCAGACCCAAACGCGCTCCATAGCCAGTCTGAGGTAGGCGAAAACAAACACCATCATGGTGCCAATCAGATGATGCCCCAAAAAATTCCTACCCAGTCCTCCGGAGAGCGACCAGCTAATCCCAGACTAGCTACAGGGCGGGCAGGTGGGGTCGCTTCCAGGAACGGAACTGAGCCAGGTCTAGCGTCTGCGAGCTAGATCGAGCTCAGTCATTCTGCCCCCTCAGGCCAACCAGCCAATCAGCTGGCAGAAAAGTCCTGCTGCCGGCTGATAGGGGGATAAGCCTGGCAATCTTGGCTAGCGTGCCATACAGGCACGCTAGCTGCCTTTCTCATCCTCAATTTCTGGTCATGAGGCAGTCATGGGCAGGAAGTCTGGCTTAGTGGTCGAGCTGCCACCTACAATGCCCAAAGAACACCTGGGAATTCAGTTCAGTACTGCTGGATACATCGCTAGGAAACATAGCCATACTGTCACTAGGGGGAGTGTGGGCCACATCAGGTGACACACACACAGGAGAATGAGTGACACCATTAGCGGTCAAAATTTTTAAAACCTTGGTATATTCAAGTAATACCATCATGTTGCATATCATTCAATGTGTAATTTCATGCAGAATGCAATGCAACAGACCCTGCTGAACTATCTCTATTCTATCAAAAGTTATAGCCAAAAAACCAGTGGGGGTGGGATAATAGTAAACCACCATGCCCACAGCCCAGGGCATTCCCCCCCCCCCCGCTGCATGGGAGGAGCTCCATTGTTGGCGTGACATGCTGTCCTCCCGTACAAGGTGACACAAACCCTCGTGACACCACTGGGCAGGACAAAATAAAAAAGGAGGACTGGAAAATAAGAAACTAGAAACAAGAAGCTATAAACAATAAACATTCTATGCATTGCATTTGTTCATTGCCATACTGCAGAGCACTTTGCATTACTGAAAAGAAAAGGAAAAATAGAGGCTAGCCCCCCCCCCCCTTTCCAGGAAATAATTCTGCCAACTAAAATTCTCATCATAAGAACATAAGAACAGCCCCACTGGATCAGGCCAGAGGCCCATCTAGTCCAGCTTCCTGTATCTCACAGCGGCCCACCAAATGCCCCAGGGAGCACACCAGATAGCAAGAGACCTCATCCTGGTGCCCTCCCTTGCATCTGACATAGCCCATTTCTAAAATCAGGAGGTTGCACATACACATCATGGCTTGTAACCTGTAACGAACTTCTCCTCCAGAAACGTGTCCAATCCCCTTTTAAAGGCATCCAGGCCAGACGCCGTCACTACATCGTGTGGCAAGGAGTTCCACAGACCAACCACATGCTGAGTAAAAAAATATTTTCTTTTGTCTGTCCTAACTCTCCAACTCATCAAAGATAGTAGGATACCTGTTAAATAATTTGGGGCCCAAATCTATACCCCATTAGCCCACTGCACACAGCGCCGCTGATGGACACTGTATGCTATGGGGGGTCACCAAAAAGCCCAGTTGAGATAACTAAAAATCTTCATTACATTCCTTCCTGGAGGCTACCTGGTTTCCAATAGGTCTCCTCAGACCTACATCAGCTATTTAGATGGCATGACTGAGAAGGCTCGTGGGGCAGTTCGGGACAGGGGATAGGATCTCATCATGCACAGTTGCCTGCCTCAAACCACTCTGCCCTGCCTTGTCCCAAATCTACCTGCTCTGGAGGGGTACCAAATCTAGATGTCCCAAATCTACCTGTTCTGGAGGGGTGCTTGCAAGCTGCGGGCAGCCAGCCCTGGCATGCACTACAGCAGTGCAACTTTGGCACCATAGGTCTGGGACTTACAGTTGCGGATTGCGAGATCCACCGCTGTAAGCCCCAGAGAAGATCAGGCTGTTGGTGGCAAATACCTTAAGGTGTGGAAAATGTTCTACGTGCAATTGATGAAATAGCTCTTGTGTCCTTTCCCACAAAGAGCAGAGTCAGGGCCAATCCTATGGGGGCACGTGGTACAGTGGTGCCAAAAGGGCTGTGGGGTCCGCTGGAGAACTCCATGGAAACATTGGTTCCATTTCTCCGGGTAGAGCCCCAGTGGCTCCAATGGGTCTAACTCAGAGTTGTGCCAGCTATTTAGCTGGTACAGAACTGGGGAGACAGGTCTCTGAGGCCTGGGAAGGGTGACAGGATTTGGCTACAGCCTCTGCCGCCACCCCCACCCCCTTCCAATTATCCTCTGGCCCGCCCTCCCCTGCCCAGTTTTGCCACCTCCCTGCCTTCTCCTGCCCCCCCCCTGATCCTTGTTGGGGCACTGAGCCCCATGGCATGATTATCATGGCATGATTGTCCTATTCCTCCTGCTGGTATGGAGGCCCAGTGCCAACTGATGCTGTCCTCCCTACCCAGCCACTGCAATGTGCCTTATGCCACTGTTTGGGACCACTGTTGCCTGCAGCTGGCACTGCCCCAGTGAAAGACAAGGCTGCCCCTCTCATCATTCCAAACATTTATTCATCTTTAACATCTTAATACTTTCATCTTTTAATATCTTAATATCTTTTTCTGTTTTTACTGAGAATACATTTATTATAACATGTGTGCATTTATACATAACACCAGAACCAGGGAACATCCACTAAAATTGAGTGTTGGGAGAGTTAGAACAGACAAAAGAAAATATTTCTTTACTCGGCGTGTGGTTGGACTGTGGAACTCCTTGCACTAGGATGTGGTGACGGCATCTGGTCTGGACGCCTTTAAAAGGGGATTGGACACGTTTCTGGAGGAAAAATCCATGACGGGTTACAAGCCATGATGTGTATATGCAACCTCCTGATTTGAGAACTGGGTTATGTGAGATGCAAGGGAGGGCACCAGGATGAGGTCTCTTGTTATCTGGTGTGCTCCCTGGGGCATTTGGTGGGTCACTGTGAGATACAGGAAGCTGGACTAGATGGGCCTATGGCCTGATCCAGTAGGGCTGTTCTTATGTTCTTATGTTCTTATTATCTTTTATAGTTATAATTTTATTCTGTTTTACTGTTTCAGCTTCACAAACAACAACCACCACCAATCTCTTTTTTTTTTTTTTATAGTACAGATTATAAAAGATATCAAGAAGTCCAAGATTAGTCAAATGTGACAATCCCAAACCTGACTGCATCGTGGCTACCCCTGTGGCCTTTTCTTGATAATCCTGTAAATTGGGGTTTTGCTTTGTTTTATTTTTAAGCAAGAAAACTGTCATTTCCAGTCTTGCAAAATAAGAAGAAGGAAAAATGGAGCTACAGAAATTTGCAAGCCTTGTGATCGCATGATAAAGCATACAAACAAGACATTAGTGTTGCCCCATAGCTTTAGAAAAGCAAAAGACCTGTAGGTTTTTATCATTCATATCCTTGAAGAGTCTTTTCGGAGTTGGGAGCACCAGACCACATCTCCCCATTATCATCAAGAAACACAAAGCCACGGGAACTGTCAAATATTGCATCAAGAAATGCCAGGCAAATGTGCAGTTCGCTGAGCAAACTGGCAAGCCACCTCGTTAATGCTGGTTGCTAATGAGCACTTGCTTATGGAAGCAAGTTAGGGGAGCCGATAAGTAGCCAAGGTGCATATACACACGCACAAAACAATCCCTCTTAACCCCAAGACATTTTCTAAGGAATCGCTACTAAAAGACTAGCTTCCAGTATGGGGTCAGCTGTCTTGGAAGTATTGACTTTACTAATAAGCAGTGATGTATTCAAGTCCATGACCCCAAGTAGTAGTCAAGTCTCAGGTCCTTGTGCAGATTCTCAGGTTGAGTCTTGAGTCTCTCAAGTCTCTGAGCTAAATTTAACAGAAAAAAGGGAGGTAGCAGTGGGGTAGTTGTAAACCTTCCTTCCTTGCCTAGATGATCATGCTTACTTCCAGATCACCTAGGAGGTCTTGCAGCACAACAAGGAAGACCGGCAATTAAAAAGGAAGCAAGAACACACACACACCCCCTAGTAATTCAGATGTGAAAATAGCTTTGAGTCCCAAGTCAAGTCATGAGTCACTGCCTCTCAATCCCGCATCAAGTTCAAGTCAGTGATTTATCGGACTTAAGTTTGACTTGGGAGCGAATTGCAAGACTCAAGTCTATATCACTGCTAATAAGTGAGAAACTTGTGATACTCTCTCCACCCCTCCCATGAATGGCTTTTCAATCTAATATTTTTGGTCAGCATGCCATGTACAAACGCCCTTCCTGCTGACATTTCATCTTGTCGGGCTGTCATGTCGACTGGTGCAGAATATAGTACCCTTAGATCCTGATTGATTCTAAGAAGTTCAATTATCTGACCCTAATCCTACCTGGCTGTGCTGATTACCACCAGTCAAGGGTTTGCATTTGTTATGAAGTGTTCTGTTGACCTAGAAAGTCCTTCAGAAGCAGGGATCAGATTACCTTTGTGAATTACTGACTCCTGCTCATCTGATTCTTAATAGAGGTCAAGCAATTCCCTTTTGTGTGGGCAAATTTCCAGATACCGTATGTTTATAAACCTATCATTTTTTTGAGTGGTAGTTAATAATGACAGCATCACAGAAATTAGAAGTCACAAATGCACTTTAATTTCACCAGGCAAGGTCTCCATCAATAACAGACTTACAACCCATTTTCTCAAGTGAACCTCATTGCCTATTCATGGCAAATTGATGCCCGTTTAACCTCGCTTTAAACGCAGGGTACCGTTTTCTCACTCCAACTCATGTGTTGATCTGATTTTTTCAATGTTTTTGGAGATAAACTGATGAGACTCTCATTGTATTTGAAATGTACGCATGCATGTGCAGTATGCACGCATGTTATGAGAGCTCATTGAAACATGGGGGATTTCAAACAAATGTGAATGTACACAAATATTTCACCATCTGTCACAACTCCATTTCAGGCATATTTACTTACAAGTACTTCTCACTACAATCAATGGGCCTTATCTCAGGTAAGTGGGTATAGGATTTGAGCCTAAAACTTTCATAACACAGGGCCCAATCCCATGCCAGGCCAATGTTGGTGGCCCACGTGCTGCTTCAACAATGGCAATTGCAAAAGTGCCGTATGGCATGTGGCTATCCTGTCGGTGCTGAGCCTCCGAGTCTCTTTTCCAAAGTTGTTATGTTATGTGTTTTTATTGCAAGGGCACATTTTTATAAATGATTTAAAAGTACTAGGTTGGCGATATAGATGGTATCGTGTCAGAAGATGCAGTCGTATTCATGTAGAAGAGAGAATATTTTTTTGCAGAATTTGTGTGTATGTGTGTTACAAAAATGATAAGTGCAGAAAGTGCTGTTATATGTTTTTATTTCATTATCACCAAATTAAAAACTCACGTCTGCACATAAGTGATTGCAACATGCTTTGTTGTCCTGGGTGTTTGTGCTAGATTTGTCCATCTCATTCTGTCCAAAATCCAAGCTGACACATTGCTTTTTTAGCTGATATCCTTGTGGCACGACCAACCGATTATACATTCCATCCGTCCCAAATCCTGAAAGCTTTTATATCACATATTATGGTGCACAATCCCATACAAATGAAATCTTTTAGCCTCTTTTGAAATGGCCAGCCTGATGATTCCATCAGGTGCAGAGGTTTCCTAAAAGCTGTGATTATACTCGGATTCAGGCAGATGCAAGGAAGCAAAAGGAGATACTAGAGAGATTTGAAAAGGCAACATTCTGTGCTCAGAGCCCACAGGATTGGGAGTGATGGCTTTTAATGATGCTTTATGTCTAAAACCTGCCTGTGCCGGTTACTGCAGACCTATCATTTCTCCTCTACCTCTACACATTGTTTAAAAATACTCCAGTGCGCTCAGAAATTGGAGGATGGGGAACAGAGAGCAATAATCGTATCATCACTCAGTGCCGTACTTTTTAAAAACTGAATGATGAATGATGAAGCTAAGAAAATGTCCAGACTTCAAAATCTTCTCTTTAAGGATTTGACTGTGGTCATCTGACTGCCTCACAGTTTAGCAGACAATATTTCATAGAGGAAAGTTTGTTTTATTGTACATGATTAAGCCAGCTAGACATCACTGGAGATTAGACATAAACTTCAAAAATAAAAAAGGGACAGGATAATAAAAAAAATATCAGGTTGTCACTGTGACGAACTTTAAAAAGAAGTAAGTTGTGAAGCTGAGTAAATGTGTCAAACACTTTATTAATTACTGGAACTTTGCAAAAAGAATGTGAAATGCAGTACTTTTTTAAAAAGATGTGTGAATATGTGTTAATGGGTAGATAACAAAAATCAGTAGAAGAATATGAGTGATGGGCTCAAATGTACTTTTCCTACCTTCTCGGATCACAGATATGTTATTTATTTTAAAGATTCATATCCCTCCTTTCCCATGCTGAAACAAATGCACAAGGCTGCTTACAAATACACATTAAAATATACAATATGTAAAAGAATAAATAAAGCCATTATAAGAACCATAAAACCATTGGAGGGAGGCAACTATTTAGGCCACAGCATTATTACTGAGACACAGACATCAAAGGCCTGAAAGCAAAGCATCACTCAAATGCTAAACTGGAATATTGTGAGCCCTCACCGGAAAGCCTTGAGGAAGGGGTTGTTCTTAATTTCCCCGGAAGGGAATTCCATGATTGAGGTGCTACTATAGAGAAGACTCACCCTTGTGCTGCCATCCCTCTAACTTGGGATAAAGGTGGAACTTATCAGAGAGCCCTCTCAGATGACAAGAGGGCGGACCGGAATATATGGGAGAAGGCAGTCGTTCAGATAACCTGGACCCAAACCATGAAGGGTTTTAAAATTCAATACCACCACCTTGAATTGGGCTTGGAAACAAATGGGTGGTCAGTAAAATCACCAAAGCAGCAGTCCAACAGAATCAAACCACCAAACTCCAGTAAGCACCCAGGCTGCCACTTTCTGCGCTAATTGCAGCTTCCGAACTGTCTTCAAGGACAGCCCCACGTAAAGCGCATTACAGTAATCCAGCCTTGACATTACTAAGGCCTGAACCACTGTGGTCAGGTCCGATCGACTCAAGTACGATTGCAGCTGTCACACCAGCCAAAGCTGGGCAAACACACCCTTGGCCATTCTGCCACTGGGCTCTCCAGGGGAAGCTGGGAGTCCATAAGCATTCCCAAATTGCTCACCCATTCCTGCCCAATTATTAAAATATAGTTGTTCTGTTCTTACTCTATATTCTTGGTCATATTTATGACTTTTTCTTGCTATGAGAAAAAAAATCTGAGTCTGCAAAACAATGAAAATCTCCTGCAAGGTGATGTGACATTCCACACTCATTACTGTACAGTTTCTAGACATACAGGTGTAGGCAGAGATAAACAAATGGATAACTCATCTCAGTGTGATCTGTGAATCCCCTGATTCCTCAAAGGGCCGATGGGGCAAGAAGGAGAGAAAGAGAGAGATAAATTATTCTGGGACACCAAAGTCAATGTCCTGCCCATGGATTGTCCCTCCCATGATCCCAATGAAATATGCAGAAGGGCTATAGCTAGTGGAGTGATTTTTTTTCCTTCAGTGATAATGAAATAAAAACACATACTACCGTTTTCCGCACTTCTCATTTTGTTATTAAAAAAAGGGCAAAATCTGCAAAAAAGGAAAACCATGTTTCCTGTGGCCTGCCAAGGCCTAACCCTGATCCACCTTCCTGGGTCAACACAAACTTGAGCCAGCTACAGAGCTCATGCAGGTCCATGTTGACCCATGCAGCTGGTGTCGCTTACTCTAGGGCATGGGTTTCGGCCAAAGGGCCACATCAAATATCTGTCACAGTGTCGAGGGCTGGAAAAAAAAATTAAATATAAAATTTAAATAAATACATTAGAGATGGAACTTGAATGAATGAATGAATGAATGGGCTCAAATGTCCAGGATTTCTTCAAGCACCAACACAGCCCAAGAAAGAAGGCATTCACTTAAATGGACCCCCATTCCCCCACCCCACAAGCACAACTCTGGTTGTGTTTGGTCAACTGGGCCAGAGGCTCTCAGGGGATTAGAGGCTGGCCGCAGGCCAGATAGAGGCTCTCCGCGGGCCACATCTGGCCCCCGGGCCGGGGTTTGGAGACCCCTGCTCTAGGGCAAAAAAACAAATGTCCCTTTAACCTAAGGAGGCCTCCAGAGGCCAAAGCTCCCTCGCCGGATCAGTGGCATTGCTAGGGAGATTTGGGGGTGCATGTACATGAGTGATGCACATGGGGGGGTGATACCACTACTGGCCAAAATTTTTAAAACATTGGTATTTTTGAATAATACCATCATGTTATATATCAATCAATGGGCAATTTCATGCAGAACGCAATGAAACAAACGGCACTGAACATCTCTATTCTGTCAAAAGTTACTGCCAAAAAAAACCAGCAGGTCGATGTTACATCAACCACGCCCACCACCTAGGCAGTGCCACGCCCACTGCATGGAAGGAGGTCCGTCTTAAGGGAGACACGCTGGCCTTCTGCACCGGGTGATGCTATCTCTAGTGATACAGGATACAATGAAGGCCATGTTGGCACTGCTGTATCAGTGCACAAGAAAGTATTGGGCTGCCTAGCTGGCAGGTAGACCAAGACACATTTAGCATCAGTGGTGGCTCTACCTGATTGGCTGTCCAAAACAGCAACCAGTCTACTGCTATAGTCCCTCTAAGGGGTCCCCACCAATGTGCAGATGCCTTCTTCTCCTGTGTGGTAGGACAACTGTGTTGCAACGCTGTCCTTGTATGCTCAGCAATGATGTTCCCATCGCCAGTGAGTGGCAATAGAGGATAGTGTGGGGGAGGGGTCCTTTATCCAAGTGCTCCTTGGGACAGATCGTGCTTGAGCAAATAATCTCAGTGCAGTCAGCCTTCCCTAGTGATACCACCAATATCATTGGTAGCAACACAGGAGAAGGTGGTAAGTTTGCCCCTCCCCCCAATCTTCATCTCCGTCCTCTCCTTGGAGAGTGCATAAGCAGAATACATAAGAAGAGGAAGGAGCAGCAACTAGGCAGATGGTGGACCATGGAATGTGGCCATGTAAAATTAAGTCTTGAAGTGCCACTTGGCCTCATTGTTAGGTTGCTCCTATTTAGCATCAAGTGTAGACCCTAGGTTGGCAACCTTCTGTCTCGAAAGACTATGGTATAAGCCTACAGCACCCGGTATTCCCAGGTGGTAAATGACACACATTCACCTGCATTGCACTGAATGCTAGGGCACTTCCAATGAATTCCCTTTAACCTGTGTCTTTGATGAAGTCTATCCTCTAACTGAGCTTCTGACAATTCCATATCTATCTACCTACCCATCCATGCCGTCAGCCCTTTAAAGTTCTCTTCAAGGACCCAGTTCTTGAAAGAAAGAAAGAAAGAAAGAAAGAAAGAAAGAAAGAAAGAAAGAAAGAAAGAAAGAAAGAAAGAAAGAAAGAAAGAAAGAAAGAAAGAAAGAAAGAAAGAAAGAAAGAAAGAACAATGATCTTCATTTTCAATTAGCAATAATCGTGCCACAATGATTAACCTCATTGGCTACGATACTGCCACTGCGCAAAGCTCCTCCTGGGAAGATCGTTTATGTAGCTACTATTTAGGCAAAGTAGAATCATCCATACACATTATGCTGCACTGTCCCAGATATCAAGCGCTAAGACAGCAATTTCTCTCTCCCTTGCTCAATGCTAAAACAGGGCATTCTGAGAACACTATAATTAAAATCCTTCTAGCAGGTGACGTAGAGCATACAACCCTCTCAGTCACACAGTTCCTAAATTTGAGTAATCTGAATCGAGTCAAGCTTCCTGCACCAAGCAATCACTGAGTAGATTACATCTTGGCAATATCTGCAGAGTAACTGATTGTTTTCTGCCTTTTAAATAACTCATGTGAGTATGTAAAATGTAATGTATGTTTGTATCTGTGTGTACACGTAGGTGCGTACATATACATATATTCAAGTACTGCTTAGGTTTCTATTCTCTCTATGGTTTCGGTACAGAGTCTTCACCCATCAAATGTTTACGCCTAATAAAGGATTTGTTGACTGTTGATTGATCTTCATTTTGCTGAGTCTGAATAATCCCAGGAAAGAAAGTTCAGGACTTTTCTAAGCGTTCTCATGCTCTATGGCATAAATACAATTCAGTCTCATGTCCGCTTCTTTGAGAACATACCAAACTAACCTGCATGGTCGGCAACACAGCAGAAGTGTCAGAAAAGCAATGAAGAAAACAAACATTAAGGGGCATGAAGCGAAGAGTCATTGCCGTTTCTGTCTGGCAGACTTTGGTTTGACATTTTCAACATGATGGATGTCTGGAACCTTTAGAAATCCTTGTTTACAGGCCTTCAAAATCCAGCCTTGACAAACCCCTCTAACCTTAAACCACACTGACATACACAAAGGGTGGCTATAGACAATTGCAACAATAGGGGCACTGGTCAACTCAACATGAGGCACAATAAACTACATGAAGATTTGGTTCTTTGAAGCATATGTTCATATTAAAAACAAAACAAAAACCTATGTTAACTACTATCGATATTCCTGCACTCATAGGGTTCAATCCTACGGGGCTCTTGCGCCAGTGTTGAGCTCAAGTGCCAGTGCTGGGTGTCATAAACGTGCCATATAGCACATCTATAGCACCTTCTGAGTAGGGAGTGCTGGCAACAAGTCAGTGCCAGTTGGCGTTGGGCCCAGCACTGGATGGAAGATGCCCTGTGGCCGCCAGAGGTGAGAAAGACCTTTGGGGGGTGATAGGGGTTTGGGAGTGGGGGAAGGCGTTCCGGGGCAGAGGGAGGGCAAGGAGAGTGCAGGGCAGGGGGAGGAACCAGCCCAGGAGGGGGTGGGACCAGCGGAGCCCTGCTCTGCCAGATCCAATCCTCTGTGTTGGGCTGAAAAATCCGACACGAAGGTTCTATTGGCAAAATAGCTGGCACAGATGTGAGAAGCCCCCTGCGCCAGATTCAGCTCCAGCAGAGGCAAATTTGTGCCAACTGCAGGCCACCAGTGCAAGGGTTTGGGGAGGGTGGAACTATGGCATTCCATAGGGTGAGGGTGGGCTGCAGGTCAGCTGGAGGGCAGACCAGCCCCAGGATGGGGGTGGGATCAGCCTCCTGCATTTGGACCCGATTCTAATCCCCCTCCCGAGCAGTCCAGCTTTATGCCAGGCTGCTTACAGCTGCCCCTGCAATTTTGCTGGTGCACATCCGAGTAGCCCCATTGAGGTGGCTGGGGCATTAAATTGGGATATGGGGACTTATTATTCTGAGTTGTGCTCCTTTCACCTCCAACCCTGCAGTGTATACAGCACAAATCAGTTGGCCAGCCTGTTCCAAAGCATTGGGATTTAAGTCACTTCCTCCCAGCTTTAGCTGCAATATGGGGATCATCCTACTTATTTACCATACAAGATTATTGGATGGATTGCATCAAGATAAATGTGAAGCACTCTGCACACTCAAAAAGTACTGTATAAACTCTAGTCTTACTGGACTGCAATCCTGCACATAATTACCTGGGAGTAAGTCCCACTGAAATCAATGAGGCTTACTTCTGAAAAGACACATTCAGGTGTGTTTTTAGGCTTATGTATTCCATGTATCGCATGAACCTAAAACTCTCCTTCCAAGGGAAGCAATTCAGATCTTTTGAGAGCAACAGGTGTTTTGCTTCTGATTTCAGAGCAATGCAGATTTCTTCGAAGACAGTAGCTTTCCTATGTGTGTGAAGACTACATTGCAAGGGGGAACAGGGAAAGCGACTTGAAAGCAGTGACATAGCTGGGGGGTGCACAGCACTAAGTTTTGCAGGGAGTCTCACCACAGTGTGCAGGATGCCCCTCTCCTTTAGAGGCATTCTGGGCAGAGGGAAAAGAACAGCCTTCTCTGGGTCTTCTCTGGAATTTGCCTCTGTTTTGTTTCCACTGCCCAGAAGGACACCGAAAGGGAAGGTGAGCAGCTGCTTGCACTCTCCGGTGAGGCTCCTTGAAAATCTTAGCGCATTGCACCCTCCTCTAGCCGCACCACTGCTTGAAAGGGTGTTTGATCACAGAAAGCATCATTTTGGGGGGAAACAGACCATTTGAAACTATTAAGTTGGTCTGTCTGTATTGTCTGTAAATAATTAAAAGCAATATATGTAGCCCTTTTATACTGCACTAAAAAGAGGAAAAATTTTACTGCACAAAAAGAGACCAAGGAAGTATTAATTAAACTGTCCCCATCCAATACGTTATGTTCAATGCTACAAAGCCTTCTCAGCACTAAATACCTGGTTTTTAATGTCTAATGGCACTGATCTATGGCCATTTTCGTTGAATATAAAAGCACTGCCATCATTCCATTTTCAAAAAAAATAGAGAGAGTGGCAACGCATCAGCTGAAATGAGGACGCACCCTGTTTGTGTCTGCCTAAAAAGACATCAACCTGTCCTTCACATTCTGAAGGGACTGAAAAGGGTTCTGCTGATTGAAATAAATCCTAACTGAAAAGAATCTTTTTTCAGAAAAATTCATTATTAAAGTGTTCAGGACTTTCACTAGAGCAGCGGTAATTTTTTAGCACCAGAACCCACTTTTTAAAATAACACTCTATCAGGACTCACCTGTGTTTACAAGATTTAAAAAAGGAGATCTAGAAAAAATATATATATTTATTTATAAGTTATAATAACCAAAAAAAGATCCTTAAACATTTGTATTCCTATATTTACACATCCTTGCAAACTTCAGAAGTTCAGCTCCATGCAGGGCAATTAGCAGTTACCTTGAGAACTAACTGCAGGAGCTGAGCTCTTTGTAGGGTAATTAGCAGCTACAATATCTGATTTTTGAATAGCCTCACGGCTTGAGGCAATTAGTTATCTGATCTTCTATCACCCTTTTGACCCACCAGTGGGTCCTGACCCACAGTTTGGGAATCACTGCACTAGAATAACTCTTGACTGAGCATACTGCACAGACAAAGAAATAGTTTAGAACACTGTTTTCCAAATTTCTGATAGTAAAGTTCTTCTAAATTCAGGCCAATTCTATGGGCGCATTATGCTGGTGGAGTGCATGTTCTGTTGGCATAATGTGCTTTGAGGCTGTCACAAATGTGACACTACTAGAGCACACAGCCTGGCCACCACTGTAAGTGGTGGATGGCTGGATCCATGCAAAGACAGACTGAAGACACCCACCAGTGCAGGTAAGGTTACACAGGATGTAACCTTGCCACAGGATGTGGTGACGGCATCTGGCCTGGATGCCTTTAAAAGGGGATTGGACAAGTTTCTGGAGGAAAAATCCACTATGGGTTACAAGCCATGATGTGTATGCGCAACCTCCTGATTTTAGAAATGGGTTATGTCAGAATGCCAGATGCAAGGGAGGGCACCAGGATGAGGTCTCTTGTTATCTGGTGTGCTCCCTGGGGCATTTGGTGGGCTGCTGTGAGATACAGGAAGCTGGACTAGGTGGGCCTATGGCCTGATCCAGTGGGGCTGTTCTTATGTTCTTAACTACAATTCCCAGGAAGCCTTGCAGGTCTTCTTGTTATCTGGTGGCTCCCTGGGGCATTTGGTGGGCCGCTGTGAGATACAGGAAGCTGGACTAGATGGGCCTATGGCCTGATCCAGTGGGGCTGTTCTTATGTTCTTAAACTACAATTCCCAGGAGGCCTTGCAGGTCTCTTGTTATCTGGTGTGCTCCCTGGGGCATTTGGTGGGCAGCTGTGAGATACAGGAAGCTGGACTAGATTGGCCTATGGCCTGATCCAGTGGGGCTGTTCTTATGTTCTTAAACTACAATTCCCAGGAGGCCTTGCAGGTCTCTTGTTATCTGGTGTGCTCCCTGGGGCATTTGGTGGGCAGCTGTGAGATACAGGAAGCTGGACTAGATGGGCCCATGGCCTGATCCAGTGGGGCTGTTCTTATGTTCTTAAACTACAATTCCCAGGAGGCCTTGCAGGTCTCTTGTTATCTGGTGTGCTCCCTGGGGCATTTGGTGGGCAGCTGTGAGATACAGGAAGCTGGACTAGATGGGCCTCTGGCCTGATCCAGTGGGGCTGTTCTTATGTTCTTACACAGGGGGTCAAAGGGAGGGTAGGGAATGGGGCGGAATGTGATGGCTGGAACACGGAGGAGATCGAGTGGAAGGGAAGGGAGGATCTGTTCCAGAAAGGACTTGGGATCGGGGGCAGCTGTGCTCACCCCTTAACCCCCTTGCAGGGCCTGCTACACTTTCATGGGTCAATACAGGCCATGCAAACTTTTAAAAGGGTACATTTCTAAAACTTCTAAAAAATTTCTTTAAAAAAATTCTAAACGGGCAAACTTTTCTTTCAAAAAAAAATCACATAAGATATTGCTTCATTGCTCTGATTTTGGGGGAGGTCTCTGTGTTAGTCCACTGAGTACCTGAAACACCACCAAATGTATTGTGCAAAAAATCCTCATAGATGAGACCCCATTTAATTAGACACGTCTGACAAACTGAACTTCAGTCCATGAAAGCCTGTGCTACAATCAGTTTGTACTGGTGTCACAGGACTCCTTGGCTTTTACTGCAGATTGCCTTGGAGCTCTCCAATACCCCCATTTTTTTTCTTCCTTTATCTACTTCCCTTTCCCTTGACTCCTTTCAACTGTCACTTTTTTTTAAATAAATGAAGAGGATGCATATCTTGCCATCATTGAAGTCGATTTAGTGTTTGAACAGGCTACCACTCACCAGTCATCATTAAATGCACAGTTGGTGGAAAAAGCAGCATTGCTGAAGTATAAGGCCCATAGAAAAGTTCAATCAAACAGAGGATTATCCAAATCAGATTTTCGGATATATGGAAAGAGCAATAGCTAATCAATTCCTCACTTGCTGGAGTAAGGAAACAATTTAACTTAAAAGAATAAACACCCCTTCCAAGCACAATAAAGCAAGCACAAGGTTAAAGAATAAAGAGGATAAAAACATTAGACTGCAAACCTACCCCAAATAATTTTCTTTTTTAAAGAATGCATCTGCTTGTTTTAGGAAACGAATATGGCTTGTTTGAGATATCAAGGGGGGAAAAAATACGACATGTTTTAAACGATACCAAAGCATTAAGCTCACAAAAGGCACCAAATTATTTCCTTGTGTAATTTTCAGTGGCTTTAATGTTTTTTTCAGTCTGCCTGTTTGCTGAATGTTTGTGTTGCGGATGAAGAAATGGCTTTCAAAGACTTTTTAAAATGCAATGTTCTTAATTGCTAGGATGAAAAAATATATATAAATTCTGCAAAAGATTGGAAATGATTTCAAATTCAGCTCAATAGTCTGCTGCAGTGGTTTTCAAACTTTTGGCACTGGGACCCACTTTTCAGAATGAGAATCTGCTAGGGAGTGATGTCATGACCTGAAGTGACACCATCAAGCAGGAAAATTTTTAACAATCCTAGGCTGCAATCTTACCCACACTTTCCCAGGAGTAAGATCCATTTACTATCATTGTTAAAAGAATAGACATAGTAGCCTGTTCCAAGCACAGATCTGTAACTTTTCCCCAAATGTAGTCACATATCTTGTTAGCATCAAGGTATACAACATATTAAAAATGAAATGAATGGGGTCCTGCCTGAAATTGGTTCATGACCCACCTGGTGAGTCCAGACCCACAGTTTGAGAAACACTAGTCTATTAAAACGGGAGTATTTTCTCTCTCAATAGTAGTCAAAGAGAGAAACAGCATTCCCCAGCATTCCATTCTGTCATTTTAGTTTCATGTTTGCATCCTTGGAAAGCCCAGTTCTGACCTGTGCTGGAACAGGCAGGCTGACTGACCTGCATTGTATCCAGCAGAGGTTAAGAGGTGGCTGGAGGGCAACTTGGGGCAAGGGGATATTTTTCACCTTACCCCATTTTGAGTCGCCTGAGTCGCCTCTATGGGGCCACTCAGGTTGGTGCCAATGAATTCGCTGGCACAAATCCAAGCAGGTAGACCACAGCTGCGATACAAGGACATCTGCAAGAGGGATCTGGAGGCCTTAGAAGTGCACCTCAACAGGTGGGAAACCCTGGCCTCTGAGCGGCCCGCTTGGAGGCAGGCTGTGCAGCATGGCCTTTCCCAGTTTGAAGAGACACTTGGCCAACAGTCTGAGGCTAAGAGGCAAAGAAGGAAGGCCCGTAGCCAGGGAGACAGACCAGGGACAGACTGCACTTGCTCCCAGTGTGGAAGGGATTGTCACTCCCGAATCGGCCTTTTCAGCCACACTAGACGCTGTGCCAGAAACACCATCCAGAGTGCGATACCAGAGTCTTCCGAGACTGAAGGTTGCCAACAAATCCAAGCAGCACATGTAAGGCTGAGACAGGGGTTAGGATTCACAACCAGCCCCACTCCCTTTCCCTGATCTGATCTGCCTCACAGTTTGCTCTCCTTTGCCCAAAAACACACCCTCCCCACTTCCATGATACTCTCCCTCCACCCTCTCCCACCCCCTGCCCCATCCAGCCCGAACCAGTACAAACTCACCCTATGTGGCTGGTGCAAAGGCCAGATCTGGCTTCCAGGAACTGTTGTGGGAGCTCTCATGTGGGAGCTCTCATGTCAGCTCTCATGTATCCACAAAGGTGTGTTACAGCACATAAATGACACTCCTGGGCAGGCGCAGGATGTTTGCGCCAGCACAGAGCTCAGGCAGGATTGTGCTCTGAGAAAATTAAAGGACTTTTCCTATCAAAACCGAAATGGAGATTATGCAACATGCTTGAACAATAAAATGATGTTTTTCCCTCATCTGAGGATCGGCTTTGCCCTTGCTGGCCATTTAGGTGATCTGACTGTTGCCAGGTGTTGCATCGATGCTGAGCAATCTCATTTTATCAGGTGAAGACAGTTCTTGCAAACCTGTTTCTAAACGTTTTCAGGAAAAACCAAGGTGATGAACTATTGAACACTCAGTTCATTAGTTGTCATCTAACTTGACATCTCCATCTTTCAAGCAGTACTGCAGAAAATCAAAGTCTCACAGGGCTGCACTTAAAATCTCAGAAAGGGAACCGTGTGATCTTAAAGTAACATGACCATGAAGGCTACCTCTAAATGGAACTTAAAAGATAATAGTTTGCAGCTAGATAAAGGTTTGAAACCCTGGCCTCTGAGCGGCCTGCTTGGAGGCAGGCTGTGCAGCATGGCCTTTCCCAGTTTGAAGAGACACTTGGCCAACAGGCTAAGAGGCAAAGAAGGAAGGCCCGTAGCCAGGGAGACAGACCAGGGACAGACTGCACTTGCTCCCAGTGTGGAAGGGATTGTCACTCCTGGATTGGCCTTTTCAGCCACACTAGACGCTGTGCCAGAACCACCTTTCAGAGCGCGATACCAGAGTCTTTCGAGACTGAAGGTTGCCAATACAATACAAAAGTTTGACATGGAAACTTCATTGTAGATACATTTCCCTATCAGACCTCCATCTCCAAAGAATCCTGCAAATGCAAATGTATAGGAATTTCAGTGTTTAATTTCTGAAAGCATGGATGCTGAAGGCTAAAGAAACAATACACTGTGTTTTGGAAGCCTTTTTCTTGTAACACTAACTTGGACGCAAGCAGGCACAAAGAAGAAGCAGTTTGGAGGGCTGCAAATCCTGTCCCCTCTGGCAGCAACCAGCAGAGGCGACTGAAGTGGGAAGCAGACAACACAGGAGACAGAGACAGGAGGGTAAACAGATGAGTCATGAGCACCACAGGGGAATTTGTGAACTGCGGATAACTGAAACTGCAGAAACCGAGCCTGCAGATACAGGAGGTGACTGTGCAGTGTATCTCCAGTACCTGCAAATCTGGCATCTGCATATTTGATTTGCCACAGATGCTGTGGATAACAGGGGCAAGTCACTTCCAGCAGGCTTTCTGAGGCTTGTGGAGGCCCATGGAAGTTTTTGCGGGCTTCAGAACACCTGCAGACCTGAGCAGAGCACACTTCTGGTGGTGTCCAGAGGTCCTTTGAAGGCCCTCCAGTGAGTCACAATATCCGCAGGTTCAGTATCTGTGAGGAGGTCTGGGAACAGATCCCCTGCAGATACCAAGGTCCAAACTGTATATCTCTACCTTGCCTTCTTGAGATGAAGGATTAACTTGTGGATTTGCTAGCAGTAAGAATACTGGTGCAAGAAACAAGGGGGGGGGGAAGATGTCACAAAACCAATTCAGTGCTGGTCACCACCACCAATATTTATCCATCAATATTATCCCTTTGTAACTGGGGAAAGTTAGTTAGGGCGCAATCCTAACCCCTTATGTCTGTGCTTTCCAGCACAGCCAATGGGACGTGTGCTGCATCCTGGAGTTGGGTGTCACTCACGGAGGCCTCCTCAAAGAAAGGGAATGTTTATTCCCTTACCTTAGAGCTGCATTGCCCTTATGTCAGTGCTGGAAAGCACTGACATAAGGGGTTAGGATTGCGTCCTTAATGTCTCATTTTTTAAAATGACAAGTATTAGCTTAAATATTTAATCATCATCATACATTGTAGATGGGCATGGTCCAAATTTGCATAATGCTGTCCAACATCATAGCAAGATGAACCTGTCAAAAGAATACCCATTGAATTCAGGTCTGCCAAGCTATAAACCTAAATGGAGGAGGCTCTGGTTTAATTAATTTCAGGAAGAATGAATAATTTCAAAAACAGCATAATCTAATTGCTCTCTATGATCAAGGATTTCATAAAACCGGCATGAATTAGCAACACCGTGGCAAGGCAGCAATTGCAAGCAATGAATGGTAATCAGCCACAATTGGTACAACAGAGAAGATTACTTCCATTATTATTATTTTAATCAGTTCTCTTATGTGTTTTACAATCACGTTGAAGATAATTACTAGTCTCATTATAAGATTGCCTCTATCACGAAGCAGTTCCTTGTGTATTTACTCTTTGGGTGTAAACCAATCAAACTTAGCAAGATTGTGTCTTTCATTAATCTTTCAATCTTTTGTATTACGTCTGGAACATTAACAGGTATGAGCTAAGAGCATTGGGGAGCGAATGTCCCCCCACACTTAGTAGAAAGTTCTGGACTGACTACTGTGTGTCCATTGCCTTCTCTATTTTTACTTCTGAGCAATATTTTCTGTTCCCGTAAGGACTAAGAGCTCAATCCTGTGAGCTCTCAGTGCTGGTGCTGGACTCCAGATCCAGCGCTGGGTGTTGCAGATGTGCCTTAAGGCAAATCCACAGCACTGGGAAAAGAGAGGCTACTGGTGTTGGCAGTCATCACTGAGTGTCAGTGCCATGTGAAGGGCCAGCCGACAATCCTGAAGCTCCAGCCGGAGCTATTTTCGGGACAAGGGGAGGCGAGGGGTGGAAGGAACTGGGCAGTGGAAGGCAGAGCAGGGGGAGGTACCATCCCAGGAGGGGGGTGGGACCAGTGGAGCTCTGCTCTGCCAAATCCTATCCTTTGTGTAAGGTTTTGAAGCCAGACATGGAGGCTCTCAAGTTTACACCCGCAAAACAGCTAGTGCAGACCTGAGAAGCCCCATTGCAGGGCCTGGGGCTTTCCCCAAGGGAAGAGGACGAAAGTCACCTTCCCCTGAGGAGACCACCAGCAGCCTTGGCGGTGCTATTATGTGCAGCAGTAGCCATTTTGGCACCCTGCACCTGGCAGGGCTTCCAAGGATAGGATTGGGCTTAAATTCTACTTAACTGACAGGTTTTTGTCTTTTTTTCCTTTTTTTCCCATTATTTTTTTAATTTGCTGCTTATCAAATCTGGCATTTGCTTTTTTTAAAAAGTCCTAACTACAGTATTTCTTAGAGTAATTGCCTTTGCAACAAAAACAACGTAGAGAATGTCTTTTTGTACAGAAAGGGAATAAAACGCAATCTATTCTTAACAGGGTTTTAACAAATTTATTCATTAAATGTTAATCATGTAGGAGAGCACACTAATTTTGTATTATGGATGGAATTACAAGCCATATTTATGTATCTGATATCAAGTTAACTAAGCAATTTCAGAAGGAGAGCTTAAAATTTAATATAGAGGGTATATTTCATTCAAAGCGAATATTTGCCTACAAAAAGATTAAGCTGACTGGCAATGCATAAGAATGAAGGCCTGTGTTTTCTGGCCAAGAAATTATCCATGTGTTGGTCCTTCGTGAAATTTGCACAAGTGCAGATGGTCCATTCAGAGTCTTGTTATTCTTTTTTTTTCCCCCAATCCAAAAAATCTGCCTGCCGGTTTTCTAAGGAGCACATTGATGCAGCAGAGATCAAAGTACTACTTAAGACCTAGGGTGCAAGCAGATGGACTAGCTACACAATAGGACATCTGAAACAGTGGATGCTAGCACAGTTCTAACCACTATTCTCCAATGCAGGAACAGGGAATTGGATGGGAGATATGATGCAGCCATGATGTCTGAACTTGAAACAATACAGATTCAATAACCCCACAATGTGCCACTCCAACACAAACACAATATTTAGTTTTATAGGTCCTTATTTTTTGCATGTTTGATGCATTAAGCATACAGATGCTTGGAGATGCATTGACTAAATTTCTCAAACCGTGGGTTCAGACCCACCAGGTGGGTCAATTTCAGGTGAGTCACATAGTACCCTGCTCATCCACCACTGAAATATAGGATGCTGGAAAGGGAAGGGCTGTATGGTTGGAGAAGAATCCAAGTCTACTTCCAGCTTTGACTTCCAAGCTGGAATGCTTGAATTCCAAGCCATGCAAAATAGTACCACAAGTGCGCTGTGCGATGGGAACAACACAGTTTAGTTTTTAAGCCTAAAATGATGTCACTTCCAGCCATGACACCACTTCTAGGTTAATGACATCACATCCGGTGGTCCCAACAGATTATCATTCTAAAAAGTAGCTCCTGGTGCTAAAACGTTTGAGTATCACTGAGTTAACGCACTGTAAGTAACAGAACTTTTGGTGGGCATAGTTCAGTTGGAGTGCCATCATTTATTTTGTTACATTATCAGAAGAATGTTGAAAAATTCAGGATGCTTTGTGGAAAAAAAAAAAACACAAGAAGAAAGGCTTTTATAACATCAGACATCTGGAAAAACAGCAGGGACTGGATGTATGTAGCACATACAGAGGAAAATTAGGAAAGTTGAGTGTCTGGCCAAAATATTTTTTCAGACTTACAATAAAGAAGACAAAGTACAATAAAGAAGACAAAGCACTATTTTTACATTACTCCAAAGCAAGCATCCCCCAGCCAGCAATTATAGCAAAGCACCAGTTTCCCAATAACGTAGAATATCATATTAACTCTTTTTTTAAGGGAAACTGATAAATTTGAGAGAGAAGCAAGTTTAAAGTCTAATCTAAATATGTCAAGAGAGTCTACCAAGTGTGGACTCTTTACCTGTGGAAAAATGCTTTTGAACACTGTGCTATTGGCCAAATGATTTCCTATCAGAAGCCTTCAAGATGGCACCAATCAATGGTTTCCACACCAGAAAAGTGTTGCAAAGCGAGTGTCCCTTCGCTGTTGTACAATTTGCTGTTTCCCAGTTTTGCAAAACAGCTCTGTGTTAAATAAGATCTCCTCGTGCAATATGTGTTGCCTTGCTCTTGCACACACTAACACAAAACCTTCCAGCCATAGTGAGGGAAGGAAATCCATTCTTTCTGAATCAGACCATGGTGTGGAAAACTAAAAGATTGCTTTCAACCACATGAGCATACCCAGCAGAAGCGCTGTGGGGCTGCTTCACCCAGGGTGATGCAATGACACAGTCACGTCACCCCCTAAGCCATCATGTCACCCCCTGCTCTCAGAATGGCTCCGATTTGTGGCCAAATGGAGCTGGCGTGGCCAAGTGGCCCCTTCAGTGCTCAGCTCACCACTTTGGGTGGGGAGTACGGTGCACTCCCCTCCCCAAGGAGAACCTGGAGAACCTCCAGAGTGCCAAAGGGGTAGCCAGCCCCAGCTACCCCTCCTATGCTACGCTACTACTACCCAGGCTTCACAATCTACCTCTTAAACCATGCTCTCTGGCCTGCCTTCAATGTAAATACATTTCTTGGGGAGGGGGGTTCACCTAAGCTCTGGAACTCTCACCCCCAGGATATTCCACAAGTCTCTATCTGGCATTAGGTGGGCAGGAAAGACCCTCCTGTTTCAAAAGGTTTTATACGGATTACTGTAACTGGGTCAAAGATCTGTGGGCTATTTTGACATGGTTCTATATTGATATTCTGTCCTTCACCATGGCAACTCATGATATAACAAAAAGGCATGAAAATAACCACACAAAATAATAGAGAGCAAAACCATTCGCAAACAGCAGCCGCCTTCAGGGACAGTCACAGTCCCAAAGCCTGGTGAGTTTTCAACAGTTTTTCGAAAGAGGGTAGAGATGGCTTCTTGTATCTCTCTTGGTAAAGCATTGCAAGCTATATTCTCCATTATATGTGTTTTGTTGTTGGACCTTTGCTGTCCCCACTGGGAGAATGTGCTCCTTCAGGTCAGGGTATAAATATTTTTAATAAAGAAAGCAAGCCTCAGGGCTCCATAGAGTGATCATGTGTCAGTTAGCAAAAGATCCAGTGCATCTCATCATTCTTCTGCTCTCCTGCAATGTAAGAGTAACAAGCTGCTGAGTAAGAGCCCAATCCTATGCATGTCTATTCAGAGGTGAGTCCCATTACCGTCAAAATGGCTTACTCCCAAGTAAGTATGGATAGGATTGTGGCCTAACACACGTAGGCTGTGTGTGACTTTCTCAGGAGCACTCAGTATTCCAACCTGAAAGGTGGACCACTTATACTATTGGCATAATCTCTTTCCCTTACTCTTCCACTACATGAGCAGTACAGAAGGAAATACAGAAGACCCTAGGAGGCTCATGCCAAGCTGCCCAGGCTGGGAGGGAGGTTAGGATTCAGTGGCAGAGGCTGCTGTCATTTCTGTCCCCCTCGTGCGCCTATCCTCTCCTCACTCCACCCCCCTCCACCCCTTTCGCACACTCCCTGCCCCCCCACCCTGAGAAGTCTTACCCCTGGCTGGTGCTAACAGAGGATTGGCTGGCCATCCAGGTGGTGCTGAGGAGCTCAGAGCCGGCACAAGAGCACCACAGGATTGGGCCCTTAGTCATCTGTATGGTATCAGAATATTCGTATAGAGCAGGGGTGTCAAACATAAGGACTGGGGGCCAGATGCAGCCTGTGGAAACTTTTTATCCAGCCTCTCAGCAGCTGAGCAGTGCTGGGGTATTACTGCTGAAAGGGCAGCCCATGTGAAAATTGGATTCTCCCATAATGTTGATGGTTGGCAACCTTCAGTCTTGGAAGACTATGGTATAAGCCTACAGCACCCGGTATTCCCAGGCGGTCTCCCATCCAAGTGCTAACCAGGCCTGACCCTGCTTAGCTTCCGAGATCATGGTATAAGCCTACAGCACCCGGTATTCCCAGGCGGTCTCCCATCCAAGTACTAACCAGGCCTGACCCTGCTTAGCTTCCGAGATCATGGTAGAAGCCTACAGCACCCAGTATTCCCAGGCGGTCTCCCATCCAAGTACTAACCAGGCCTGACCCTGCTTAGCTTCCGAGATCATGGTATAAGCCTACAGCACCCAGTATTCCCAGGCGGTCTCCCATCCAAGTACTAACCAGGCCTGACCCTGCTTAGCTTCCGAGATCATGGTATAAGCCTACAGCACCCAGTATTCCCAGGTGGTCTCCCATCCAAGTACTAACCAGGCCTGACCCTGCTTAGCTTCCGAGATCAGACAAGATTGGGAGATAGTGTTCAGTATAGGGAGATGGCTGGCAACCTTCAGTCTTGGAAGACTATGGTATAAGCCTACAGCACCCGGTATTCCCCGGCGGTCTCCCATCATGATCAAGACTTGCATATTTTCTCTTCTGTCATTTACAGCTAATGAGTTCCTAGGTGAGAAAAAAAGTATTTATTTCTGGTCAGATCAGATCAGATACTTTATTAACGGTCATCCGACCAGCTAGTATTTCTGGTCCTCACTTGCTGTATGACATCACTTCCTGCTTAATGACATCACTTATGGCCCTCAGCAGGCATCACAAATGCTATTCAGCCCACTGTAAGAAATGAGTTTGACTCCCCTGGTATAGAGGGTACGTATGCCCAGGACGATTCTGTGAAGAGTTTTATGTTTGGTTTTATGAGAAACCTATGAAAAAAATTCAAGGCGATGTGTAAAAACAGGTTTGATGATGATGATGATGATGATGATGATGATGATGATGCTGATATTCAAGACAGAGTCATAACATGCTGAAAACAAAGTCTATTGAAAAAAGATCAGCGATAGAAAACAAATAAACAGGAAATACAGTAGAAATATTGCATCCCCCAAGTTCTAATTAACACACCAGCAAGCCTGAAAAGGTCAACATTACAGAACCCAGTGGCCTATCAGGCTTCCCAGAAGAGGTTGTTCCAATCATGCAGCGATTCTTGCTCCAAGCACTAAAAGTTCTAATTTTGCCAGAATGAAGGAATAATTCAAGATACGCTTAAGCTAACATAGGAAGAGAAGAGATACCCCTGCAGGTTTGCATTCATTCTATGAACATTAGCACGGCACAAAATCTTGCACAATCTTATAATAGAGCACTGGTATGTTTGCTTGTATAGCGGGCCCTTCTCATCCATGGGTTTGGCATCCGTGGATTTGAATATTTTAATATCCACAGATAGGCACCTCCTCATGCCTCAGAAGGCCTCCCAGATGCGAACAGAAGGCACTTCTGGTTTGCCGGTGTGAACCGTAATTGCCGCCCTGCTGTGTCCAGGGGCTTCTGTGGAGACAGGAAGGCCACACGCAACCTCTGGAAGGTTGGGTGTGGCCCCCCAGGTAGGTAATTGCAGTGCCTCGTGAGCCCCTCTGCTGATTTCATTATGAGCAGAATTTAGTATGGGGGGGGGGTCCTGGACTGGAGGCCCCACTGTATCTTGTAGCACATAATTCAGTGAATTTTGAGAACCTGGCAACTAAAGCTGGTATATCCCTGGGAGAAATGACGTTATAGAAACTTGCTTGTTGCCAGGTTGCTTAACATTCCACACAGCATTTGGAAGTAGAAATTTCTCCAAATGAGCCTGACATTTATTTGTGTCAACACAGTTTGAATAAACACCCACAGTGCTAGGTCATGCAAATGGGTCCACTGTATGCCAGAATTGTCAGCGTGCCCTTCACAGCAGTTCAAAGTTGCTAATAAGAATAGTTCCCAATGGAAATAGCTGCTAATTCCATGGCTTATCTTTTTGTATCAACTACTCCCAATGTTGTAGTTGATACAACACACACAGTGTTGTAGTTTGGCCACCCGGCCTAAAGCCAGTTGGCCATGAAGGTGTGAGAGGATAAGGTGGGGAAATCAATTAAATTTTAAAGAACTCGTGGTATAGGGTGTGGAGGAGGTGGTACAAATTAAAATATTTAAGGAGGTAGATGCACATAGGGTCTGTTTCCTTCCATCTAACATTAGGGGTTCCTTGCTTGGCTGCTGCTCGGGAAGGCACCTGGAGAGTATTGCTTGATGCATCATCTCTCTCCTTCCCTGAAAGGTCATCAGTAAACGATGGGATCACCTTGCATGTACCCACACTCCCCAGCCATTGTGAACAAGGGCTTCATTGGCAGACACCCAATGCAATAGATTAGAATAAGCCCTTGCAAACATCAGTGCTACAACTAACTAGTCCAATGGTTCTCAAACTTACCAAGGTGAAGGCCCCCTTCTTTCTTAGCACCCTGTTATGGTGGTGCTGCATCACAGAATTGTGTGAGATTTCGCATGATTTTGGCCTGGACAAGATGGCGGTGCTTGGAAGAGGCCACTGGGGACATCCCATAACTCCCCTGAGTTCACCGTGGTGCCCTTCAGCACTGTGACACACAGTTTGTGAACTACTGAGCTAGTCCTAAACTGAAAAATTGTAAGGAGAGTGTCATGCTACACAGCAAGAAGGCCAAGGGAGGGCAGGGCAGGGTTAAAAATCTCCCAAACCATACCACCTATTGGCCATTGGATTCCCTAACAATAGGTCAACGCCTTGTCTCCATCCCGAGTACTAAACATGAAAAAACAAAACTCATGTGTCCACAATGGGACACATCTCCTTCCTCATGACCCCAACATATTTGACTCATCTTCAGAAACTACTTGGTGCATATCGACAAAAATAAGAGTAGCTTCACAGACCACAAACTCATCCACAAAGTTATGCTTGTAGCTACCACTACAAATTCTGCAATAGAAAGGACGGCAGTCACTCTTCTAGTACAGTAACTGCATTGCAAAAACCAGATGTCTGGTTTATTTTCTTCACATCAACCTCACTGCATAATGGACTGTCATTCTGAGGAAATGACACAAAAGACAGGTGTGTGTCGCTTAACAACCTTCTGCTTAATGATGGACCACATATACGGCAGTGGTCAAAGCACAGCAAAGTGGCTCTTAATGAGGAAGTCAGGTCTAATGAGGCAGGTCTTTTATAGCTTGCAGCAAAGTGTGTTTACACAAGAGGCTCTTAATGCAAAGAAGAGGCAATCTATCTCCAGCTAGACTACAGTCTGACAGGGAGTGTCTGTTTACACAACAAAGGCATCAGATTGGGCTGAGTGTTCACTTAACAACCTAATCACATAACAACGGGGATAGGAGAACGTATCCCCATTGTGAAGTGAAGCACACCTGTATAAGGCTTCCCATTGAAGGAGGAAAATAAAATATCAAGCATGATACTTAGGATTACAATCCCCAGTGCTAAAGAAAGATTACTGGCAGGACAGTGAAGGACCAGTTGGCAATAAGCCTCTCCATTAGGCTCCCATTTGCTTCCAGGTATCCCTAGTACTTCCTTGGGCAATCTTTCAAAGAAATAATATTTTGGATTTACATGATGCATTTGCATTTTGGAAGCAGTTAAGGGACTATTAATTGGTCCAATCAACATGGCCCAAGGGAGTAAGCAAGAGATGAATTTGGAGTGATTGACTCAAGATTGTACGTATTTTACCAGATGCTCAGTGTCTGGAGGCACAAAAATCTTGGCTACAGGGAGTGCAATCAGGCCCAACACATCTTCTGTGTTGGACTAGATACAACCAGGAAAATGTCTTTTTTGTTTCTTACCTGAAGCAAATATTTAATGAACAGTTCCAGATAAGACACTGGTTGATGTATGTGCATATCCAAGCTGTAAAAAAGGTAATTTACTTTATTGTGTTCTAAAACATTTCAACACTGTTTGTTTTGTTTTTTTAAAAAAATTATTATTAGGACTTTATAAATCTGTTGCTACTTATGTAATCTTGAAGATATGCCTGCATCTTGAAGGTATGCTTTGCATATTAAAAAAGCAAATAATTGAGGTTTCACTGCAGCAACCTGACTGGTAATGACTACAGAACATTCAACAGCAAGATCAGGTTGCACTGAGAAAAAGAGACATTTCCCCTTCTCAGCGCAGTGCAACCACCGCAATTCAAAGCTTACTTTGTGAGATTCAATGGCCTGCCAGTGGAAGCAATGCACAGACCAATCCTGAGCTGCCCGGGGCGCCCAGGCTTGGTGGCACTGAGAACGGCTGCCGCTGGATCCTGCATGCCCCGGGCTACTGAGGGAGGCGCCTCGGGAGAAGGGGACTTTTGTCCCCTTCCCCCAGGTAAGGTAAGCAGCCCCTTAATGGGGCTATTCACTTTACCGCCAACTGTAAATGCACTCGTGTAGGGCACTGAGCCCTCCACGAGCAGCTTGGATCCTGCGGAGTGGAGCTCTGCAGACCCGCCTCCCTCCCTTGCCCCAGCACGCCTCCAGCCCGCCCCTCTCCCCGCGTCACGCCTCTGCATCACGCCTCCCCCACCCTCTCTCCGCCCCAGCCGGCCTCCCCCCTCCCTGGAACGCCTCCTCCCCACCCCCCTTCCTGTCCCAGCTTACCGTGCCGCAGCTTGGTGGTCCGGGAGACTGCCATGCCACAGAGGTTGGGCAATCGCCCCACACTAGCCCAGCACCAGTCGGCGCTGGGCTAGCACGGGCGGGAGCCTGGCGATGAGGCTAGCAAATGTGCCTTACAGCATGTTCGCGACAGTCTGCCGCGGCACAGAGCTCAGGATTGGGCTCTCAATCTCCACCTTAGACTAGCGGTTCCTGAACTTACCTGAATCATGACACCCATGCAGCCTCTTCTTTCCGGCTCAGCTGGGTGCTATCATATTGGATCTCATGAAACCATCATCAAATCTGCGAGTCTGGGCACCCAGACCCTCTGAAAGCAACAGTCAAAATTGGTCAACAGTCAAACATCTCAGTCCTGAAAGCCCTATCCAGGGCTACTTGGCGGAGATCCGAGTAGCCCTTTCGGGCAGGCTGGGGCTCAAGACAGGATGAGGGAACTAATGTTCCCTTACTTGGAGGAGACCTCCAGCCTGCCCAGTTTCAGTGCTGAATACAGCATGGGCTGTGTTGCCTCTCTGCTCTAGAGCCGAATAGGATTGGGCTGTTAATGTGTTATGCAAGAGTCCTGTGACTTAACATACTATTGTTGTTTTCCAATGAATGAATTGAAAAGGAAATGGAGCAATAGGGCTTCCCTACTGAAACTGTTTGGCATTTTGGTGCCCATTTCATTCAAGAGGCCTGAATCCTGCTTTCTAAAGTCCTGGTCCTGCTTTCTAAACCCTTCAATTGCGAGGGATGCTGTTGAACATTAGCCTTGGTGGAGAGCAGTGACCCCTGAGTTTGCTAGGGGTACTGTTTTCTATTTCCTTTGCCTTTGGCAAGGGGAGAGCATCTTATGTCCATTGAGGAAATAAGATCCATTCTAATGCTTGGATTATCCTGCCAGAAATGATCCTTCATAAATTGCAAATGTTTGCTATGGCAAAATGTCACAACAAAGGCAATTCTATGTGCTTAAGGCAAAGTTTACAAATTGGGAGTACCTCCTGAATTGTTGTACTTCAGAGAAAAATTCCTTCGCTAAATGTGAGTGCATATGTAACATTCAGCGGTCTGGCTCGATCCTGTTCAATCTGGACTGATTCTAACTTTGTATACAGAATTGATATCAAGTTTCCCATTTTGATTTTGACTGCAAACCACCTTGAATTTTATCGCAATGTAATGGAGGATCAATGAAATACAGCATCTGGTGCACACCTGTATAAATCCTTTGTGATATATTAATTTACAGAGGCACGGGCAGCTCAATCCTGCGCTACCCAAGACAGTTGCTCCAGTCTCAACTTAAGGCACTCTGGCGGCAGCAGTGATACCACTGCACTGATTGAAAGTCCCATGCCTGTATCCACTGGGCCTCAGCCCTGACTGGAGTGCTGGATGGTGAGTTTCTCCACTGGGTGGCAGAGAGGCTCTTCGAGGCAGGGGGAAGCCTGGAGGAAAGTGGGGAGGGAGCAGAACAGTGCAGAGGGAAGGTGGAATGAGGGAAGGATCAGGCCCAGGAGAGGGGCGGAGATGGTGCCAGAGTCTGACACCACATCCTATACCCCCTCCAGAGCCGTGGACACCAACATGGTTCTGCTTGGTTCTGTGCCTGCTAAATGGTAGGTGGAGATCCAAGAAGGGCCACCTGGGCTCAACATGGGGAAGAGAACCACTGTTCCCTTACCTTGAGGAGACCTCCAGGAGCTTCCCAGGCCCCAGAAGATACAATGACGCCCATTTCAGCATCGCTGTCTTCCTGGGCTTCATATTGGGCCCTACACCTGCAACTTACTTTCCCAAGTTCCATCCTTGCTTCTTGACATGCACATGTGAGCACATGTATATACTGATCTGGTTTGGTAATTTCCTTCCTCCCTGACATTTTCTATTGCTGTGGGTTGGGATAGGGGAAAAGTGGGCCATAATTAATGGGAATTGAGTTGTTACTGTCAGAAAATTCACTACACTTTTCGTAATATTTCAAAACGCTCCAAAATGCTCCCATTTTGTCTTTCGCAAACCTCAGCGACAGCGGCAAAGAAATAAACCAGCATGCCTCTTGTTTGTGTGTGCGCAGTGGCGGTAGAGTTGCTCAGAAATGCATGGAAACCATGTCCTTGTGATAGAGCTACATTGATTTGTTATCATTTTCCCCATGCTATTTTTTCTTAGGGTTAATAGAACCGAGAAAAAAAGAGAGGCATTCATGCAGCAATTTTGGTAATAATTTTTCTCTCTCTAAAGGTGAACAAGAAACCCTCAGGGCTCTGCACTCTAGTGGGCTTCAAGATACTTTCATTACTGACCTGACTGGGTATCAGGAAATATTAACTTATGTGTGTTTCCAGGCTTTGCCTGACATGATTTTTGCCAAGTGGCCTCTTCTCTTTATTTATTTTTAGCACTAGACTCAATATTTTAGCACCAAATTAAAATAACAACTATTGGCTATATTGAGTCAGGCAGAATTATCAGCTTTTGCACGCGATTAATCTAAATCATGTACTGCTGTCATGTACATTATTCAAAATGTATTCCAGGTGACAAAATCATCAGGTATAAGTCCATGGACACAAATGACAACTTGTTATCTAACTATACGTACTTGCTAGAATTAAATCACCGACATAGATTCGCTAATTGCAATCTTGCTATTTCAAACACACACACACACACACACACACAAAATTGCATATGAAACTGCTGCAATGCCCAAGAGCAGTCTTGCTCATTAGTAGAGCCCAACTATCCAACCTACAGTGCAACCTTTTGCATGACTTCTCAGAAATAAGCCCCACTGAGTTCAATGCAACTTATTGTTAGGTAAGAGTGTACAGTGGGCCCTCCTTATCCATGGCCTCAGCATCTATGGATTAGAGCATCTGTGGATGCCATGCCCTAGCTCAGAGGGCCTCCCGGATGCAACCAGAAGTAGCTTTTGGTGATGTCCAGGAGATGCTCGGAAGATAGGGAAACCCATGGAGTGGGACGAGAGCCCTTCCTGGTCTTAGGAGGCCTCCCAGATGCAACTGGTTTGCATCTGTGACTTCTGGACAGGTCCAGGATGTGTTCTGAGGCTAAGGAAGGCCCCAAGGCTCACTCTACTCTGGACACAACCGGAAGTTGCAGATGCAAACTGAAGTAACTTCCAGTCATGCCTGAAAGCTGTTCTGAAACCTGGGCGTCCCACTCCATGGGATGCCATGCCTTCTGGTGGGTCTGGCCCAACCATCAGGTAAGCAATTGTGCACTGGGTTCCAGTATCCATGAAATTTGGTATCCATGGAGGGGGGACTGGCAGCTATCCCCCACGGATACTGAGGGTCTATGTTGAATCGTAGCTGTAGCAGTTTAACTAATTCAAAGGTTCATTTTTTCAAATGGTACAGTCCTCTCACTGCATTACATCCTGGACAAAAAGACCGAGGGTCAGGGTTCCAGTCAGGAAAGAACACTTGTTCAGTTCACTCTTCTATCTACACCAGTACTCCAAGTGGTAATAGCTATCCACTTTGCCATTTCTGTTTTTGAGAGAAAGTTCAATGATTTGGAAAGTTATTTTCTCTCTTATTTAGGGCAAAGATGATGTTATGGCATTCCCAGCTTCTGCCGCTTTTATGCTCTTCATTAGCCTTTGACAGCTTAAAAGAGAATTCATCATAGTGTCAAAAGTCAAGGGAAAAAACTAAAACAAGCAATTGAAAAAATGAACCACCCTAAAGCATTATGAAGCCCTTCTAAAGGAGGTAGTGTGAGTAGCTAACATTTGCTTCAAGGTTAGTTACTGTTGCCTTCTTTGTAAGCATTACTTACTGTGAAAAAATTGAAATTAACATCTCATTGGAAGGAATTCCGGACAAAAATCTTCAACAGCTGTCTCTGTCACAGGTTCCTGAAAACCAAGAGGTTTATCATTGCTCAACCATGGATCTTAGTTGCTGACCCCAGTTGGCACCTGCGCATGAACCATTTATTATAGCTGTTTGTTTATATCAGCGGTTCTCAACCTTTCCGTGCCGCAGCCCACCCAGTCCTTCCTGGTGGATCACAACATGATGCTCCTTTTTGTACAACAACACAGGAGGGCCAAGGGGCTTCCTCCAGGTTGCAACAGGCCATAACCCACCCTACAGGCCTCCATGAGCTTCAGAATGGACCACAGAAGCGTCCAGAAGTCACTTCCAGTCAAATGATAATACTCAGGCTCAAGTTGCCAGGTCAGAAGCATCCCAAGACCTGAGATTTCTGAAGTAGGCCTGGCGATGTCCCAAGATACCATTGCTTGGGGAGAAAAATTCTGATACTAGGCAAGGCCTAGTATAAAATGGTGGAGGTGATGGTGGTTCAGCCTTGCTCCCCTACAATTTGAGAATGAAATTAACCTTTGCTGCCTATTTGCTGAGAAAGGGGAAGAAAGGACAAAAGAAAGAAAATAGCTCTAGAAACAGGGTCATTTTGGGCAAAATCTTGTTAGATCCAAGATGGTGTCACCTGGCTGAGCCAGATTTGGGCACTGCCATTTTGAATCTCAAAAAAATTTCATGAGATTTGGGCACTACCATTTTGAGCGAGGAGGAAGAAGAGGCTTTGGGGGCATCGTGATCCAGGTAAGTTTGGGAACCACTAAATTAGGATATCGATAAGTACCAGTAAATGCAAAATATATACTTATATCTACGTTGAAACATTAAAACAAAATCTGAATTGTAGCATTTTGGTGCTACTTGAGGAGCAGCCTGAGATGCTGCGTTGGTGTGGCAGAAAAGCCATGGCAAGAATTAGACAACAGACACAGGTTTCAGAGAGGTTGAAAGTGCTGGAAGCAGGAGCAAGAATGAAATCAAGGGAGAAGTGAAGTGCTGTTTCCCAGCTCCTGACCCAGCTTTTTATTAAGTCTCAAAACACATGATATAAGGTTACGTAGTTGGGAAATTTCCACAAAGATACTTCATACTAGCTGCCTACTAGCTAGTTCTAGCTTAACCGCAAACACATTCCTAGATATGACTTCTCCTTCACATCTTCTGCTCACAGGCACAGAGTTCAATGACCCAACATATTTTCAAGGTTGGTTGAGTGTGCTCAACTGCGCAGGCTTGCCTGACTGTCCTTGATGCCAAATATGCTAAGACCTATTAAACTCTAGTGCCTGTGCATGTATATTTACTACACTGAATATAGACTCTGTACCATTTAACAGGCCATAAGAACTAGTAATGAATTGGCCAAGAGGAAGCCTATAGAAACTAATGGAAAGAGAAGGCTCTTCACACAATACTTGAATTCATTCGCTCTTAAATAGAAATGAAAGTATCAAGGCACATCTTTCATATATTTCAGCCTAGAAAAAACAGATGCATGAGGGGGAACATGATTGAGACTTACAAAATTATGCAGGGGGTGGATAGAGTGGATAGATATTCTTTTCCCTCTCACACAACACCAGAACCAGGGGATATCCACTAAAATTGAATGTTGGAAGAGTTAGAATAGACAAAAGAATTCTTTACCCAGAGTGTAATTAGTCTATGGAACTCCTTGCCACAGGATGTGGGGATGGCATCAGGCCTAGATGGCTTTAAAAAGGGGCTGGACAAACTTCTGGAGGAAAAGTCCATCACAGGTTACAAATCATGATGTGTATGTGCAAGCTCCTGGTTTTAGAAGTAGGCTGCCTCAGAATGCCAGATGCAAGGGAGGGCACCAGGATGCAGGTCTCTTGTTGTTTTGTGTGCTCCTCAAGGCATCTGGGAGGCCACTGTGAGATACAGGAAGCTGGACTAGATGGGCTTTTGGCCTGATCCAGCGGGGTTGTTCTTATGTTCTTAACTACAATTCCCAGGAAGCCTTGCAGGTCTCTTGTTGTCTGGTGTGCTCCCTGGGGCATTTGGTGGGCTGCTGTGAGATACAGGAAGCGGGACTAGATGGGCCTTTGGCCTGATCTTATGTTCTTATATATAAAACAACATCAGTTTGAGGCAAAGAATCCTTCTATATAGTTTCTGAGTGCCTTCACTTGAAAGAAAACAGATATTGCAACAACAAACCCTGCTAGCATCAGTAATAGAGAAAGTACACATTATTCATGCTGTGAAGCAAATTCTCCTGCGCTCAACACAAAACATATGAGGGCCAAACAGTAGCAATCCTTGTTGCAGTGGCAGGCAGCATCTATTACAGGTGCGTCAAAAGACCAAAACAAGATTATTTTGTTTACCTCCTGGGATTATCTCATCACACCAAAAAAAATGACTATTGCAGGGAGGAAGTAGAGTAAGTCAGCTAAACAACCATTAGTTTGGTCTCCCGCCTTGACTAATATCGGACGATGGAAAGGTCACATCCATCAAGTCTTAACGTGGAGAGTACTGAACCAAGAGAAAGCATCACGAAAAAGGCTCTCTCGCCTTGAGCAAAGTTACACCGCAACCCTCAGTGCAAAGCCATTCATTTGTAGCGGCCCTCGACTTGCATGGGAATTAGCATGTACAGGATGGTAGCCGCAGTTGGATGTTATTTAAAGTAAAGAATCTCAAAAATATCGCCTGGGGCACAGCTAAGTATTCTAGAGACATCTGACTGTTCAGTCGTGTAGACTAATCCTAAAAAAATCCGACTCACTCTCTCAACAATGGAAGCTCAGTTCTCACTGAGACTACATCTTAGCTGCCAAGGGCCGGCTTCAAGCCAATTACCAATTTCTCCAAATTGAGTCCTTTGCCTAAGGGCCCCCAGAACCAGGGTAATCTACTTTTTGATTCTTTTCCTAAACAAACAAACAAAAAATCAATATTTTTATTAAATCATTTCACAGTCACAAACACATTTTTTTAACTACAGTTCCAGCCTATTTATACTCAGATTTTTTTATACATGAATTTGACTCAACATGAATGGCCCCTGCAAATGAGAAGAAATGTGCTGATCCCTGGAGAAGGGGAAAATACACCCCTTTAAAATCAGTTTAAAAAACTGAACAGCCCTTTTACAATAGCCTCCTTAATGAGAGAGAGAGAGAGAGAGAGAGAGAGAGAGAGAGAGAGAGGGGGGGGGCAGCTGGCTGACAATCCATCAATCCTTCTCTCTCCAGGTGACCCCTCCCTTCCCCCTGAGCACGTGAAAGAAAGGTGATCGCTTTGCATTCGTGAAGGGAGGGGCTGAGTGAAGCTTTCTAAGCTCTTGGAGGAGGACTGGTTGATGGATTGTCTTCTTTATGACTCTTATATTAGAGTCAAAAGTTCAGCAAGGCTGTTTTTAAATCACCAGAGCAAAGAAACTTTGTTTTTTAAATTGATTTGCTATAGTGCATTTTCTGCCATCCACATGAGTGCTTGGAACGAAACCCACGCGAATAATTAGTCTCAACCTGTATTTCCTTTTCAAAGGCAATCTACACATTTCGTTTGTTTACTCATAGGCTTAGCGTATGCAGTTTTATATTAAAATATGCTTAGATTCATTGAGTCCATTAACTCACAAGCACTTTTCAAGCGCACATTCTGATTGCTTTCCAATTTACCAGCGAGATAGAACGTCTGTAATAAATTTTATTGACATCTCTAAGATTCTACAGATGATGGCCGTGAATGTAGCCATTTTGGGGTGGGGAGGGGGCTGCAAAAAGTATTTCCAGTTGAGCCCTACAGCTCCTAAGGTGGCTCTGTTGGCAGACCCACTTCAGAGGGCAGGTGGGAGGTCACCTTCTCGAGATATGGGCTCCCTTCCATACAGAAAAGAGAGGCAAGAGATCTAAAACAAACCATCTCCTTAAAACACCAAATTTTCATGTGCAGGGTTGTCATTTGCTTTTTTTAAACGTAGTATTCAATCATGTCAAAACCGCACCTATACCCAGAAGTGGTATAACCCAGATACAGATTTACTGCCAAAGTGAGAGACAAACCACTCTCCATAGTCTTTCGAGACTGAAGTCTTTCCATAGTCTTTCGATACCATAGTCTTTCGAGACTGAAGGTTGCCAATACAAGGGAGACAAACCTAAATCCC